>NC_090922.1:459016148-459316773 GCF_040938575.1 Ambystoma mexicanum
AAAGTACATGGGTGACCCATTACACTCAGGAGTACACACCCTCACCTGGCACTCAATCAGAACCTGCCACCCAAACAACATGCACATGGATTTCACACACATGCATGGGCACTCACCGGACAATGCCTCGTAATCAGGTAGCTCTCCCACGCCTTGGATCTGTTCCTCTGTGACGAAGGTCCCAGCAACAGATTCATGTTCACTGAGTTCGTTGTCCTCTGGTGGAGACCCACCGCCAGTCACCAGAGTAGCGGCATGATTTGAGGCCAGGTTGTTATTTGCTCTGCGTTTCAGGTCATTCCACCGCTTGTAGCAATCATCAGCTGTGCGCCTCACAAATCCAAGGGCACTTATGCAGTCTGCGATGGTCTGCCAGTGTGCCCTACGTTGACCAGGTGTGGTCTTGCACCCTGCAGTCACCACCATTTCGCAGCTATGTGCCGACACATAGGTCACAAGTGCATCAAGCTCGGGGTCATTAAAGCTAGGCTTCCTTGACGTGCCGGACTGTGTAGCCGGTTCTGGGGTCTCAGCCTGTAGTGCCAGAGCACCCTTCTTCCTCTTTTTCAAAGGTGGAGCAGAGCCTGAGTGGCTTGTGCCACTCTGGTCAGTAGCGGCAGAAGCGCAGGTGGACTGGGTACTGGGAGTGTGCAAAGGCACAATGACCATGGGTCTTGGTGCAGGCATTGGCTGAAGTGTGATGTTGGCAGGGGCAACGTCAGTTTGATGGACCAGGACTGACACCGTCCCGGCTGGGAGACTCAGAGCTGGGGTGGATAGAGCCTCCTCACCCTGCCTACTTGGGGCAGCAGATTACATCGCTGCCCCAGATCCACATGGCCTGGCGACACCAACTGGCACCGGCACACGTGGCTTAGACTTGCTGACCTGGAAGTCAGCCTGGGAGTCATCCTGTGCCGGGTCAGGTGCCACAATGGGCTGGTCCAACAAGGGCTGAGCTGGGATGGTGTCAGCCACGTTTCCCTCAACCATGGGGGGGAGCATGGGTGTCCCTGATTGGTCCTCCACACATGGGGGTCTAGGGGCACCCTGCAAATCCTGGCCACATCCCCTACCGCGCCCACCACGCCCACCTTTTGGAGGTCGGCCACCTTTGCCTCCCTTACCGCTTGGTCGCCTCCCAACCATGGCACTGATGTTGTTGTGCGTATGGGAGTTGCAGTAAACAATTGTCCTGGGCAATTGAGGGGGAAAGGGGTAGGGTACTAGATGGAATTCGTACCCTAGTGCTCTAGCAAGGCTGTCTGTGACCCCTAGGGGAAGATGATGGGTCATGCAACGCACAGGCACCCCGAAAACAAAAAGTACATGCACACAACCCCTCGTAGACCACGGGCGTGTAAAAATTAACCCGCACTACGCTGTGGCACCCAGAAACACAAAAATAAGCGTACACATGTTACACACAGCCTACAATGACCTCTGAAGGGGTACGCAACACACGGGGCAATCAGAGTTGGTAAAGCGTGCGCGACTCACCGTCTGCCTGGAAAAAGAACGTAAAAAAACGCACGTGTGCGCGTTGGCAACACCCTCCGCCAAAAGAAGAATTGTACGCTGTCTGAGGAGACAGGACAAAAGAAGAAGTGAACGCTGTTTGAGGAAACAGGCACAAAAAAAAAAATGAACGCTGTCAGAGGTAACAGGGAGCATGAACTTGAAACGCTGTGAAGTAATCTCGTGTGAACCGACAAGAAGTACAGAATTCACACACTCGCTCTCCACGAAAAGTGCGTACAAGGAAATGGGGTCCTACACGTACCTTTTAAAGCGGCCCACACGTACAGGGTCACTTACGCGTGTACTCGCTAAGGCCCTTTCCTCCAATTACACGAGCTGACACTCAGACGTGCAGTTTTTGGACGTGTACGATGAACATGCACCCGTGTTGATGGAAAGCGCGTCACGTCACTTACGCGCATAGGCCCTTTCTTCGGATTACATGCATTCACATGTGGACGTGCAGTTTTTCACACGCGCTGAACCACTATACCCACGTCACGAGGGAAACGCCAGTGCGAGTCACATCACAGAAGTGCTTATGCGCTAAGGGCCTTTGGTCCAATGAAACGCGTACGTGTGCTGATGCGCTTACGCGCAAAGGGCCTTTCCTCGAATTACACACTGACGTGCAAGATTTTCGTTGTGTTCTATGTCTCCCTCTATGCAGCGTCAAGTGAAGAAGAGGGCGGGGACGGCGCTGTGGAGCCAAGCGGCAGGGATGCCTCCACTGGGCGCCGACGCAAGGCCCAGCCACCCTCCCAGGACTTGCCATAATCCGGGAGCGAGGGGGCTGGTGCCGCGTCTGCCACTACGGCTGTGGCGGAAGGGCCGGGTGAGCCCCCACAGGGGCTTCCAATGGCGGAAGATGGTACAGAGACATCCGGGTTGGTGGTCTCCACAGAGAAGGAGGAGCCCGCTACTGAGCCGCACATGGAGCCTGGTGGGGTAGTACCACTGGTGCAAGTGGTGCAGTGCAGGGCCAGGGTCAGGAGGCAGCACAGGTCACCGCAGAGGGGCCTGTGCATGTCCCTGTCCTTGACCCTGTGACTGCACCACCATGCACTGCAGGGATGCCCCGTCCCAGGCCCGTCCGCAGGTAGGGAAGAGTGCCATGTCATCTGCCTCTCCACTACCTGCGGACGAGGGGTCCAATGAACGTATGGACTCTGTCCTGATTGGTGTCGCGTTGCACACACATGCCATTCGTGATGATGTGCGTTCTTCCTGGGCGGAGAACGTATCCCATCATGAACAGCAGCGTCGCGACGTGGCACTGTTGGGAGGGGCCCTAGTTGGTGGGTTCCTACATGTGACGCACACTCTGGCAGACCTCTCCTCCTCTGTGGAGACTATGCGCCAGTCGTTCTCCCTGCTGTCTTCCGGCCCAGATTCCACCAGGGCCCCCTGTGGAACTGGCCTGACCAAGACAGCCAGCTTGGTGGAGATCCCAGCCCTGCCACAGTCGGGAGTCAGCGGTCCAGCAGGGGTGGACACCACAACTGGAGACCAACTGATGGAGGATGTGCAGGAATCATCGAACAGGGCACATGGACAGCAGCAGCAGCAGGAGCAGGCTCTAGGTGGGAGCAATGATGGCTCGGGGCCATCGACATCAGGCATCGACATCAGAGGGACATCAGAGGGCCAGGCATCGGCCACAAGGCAGGAGAACCCTGGAATGGATGTGTCTTCCGTGTGACTGCAGTTCGGCCAGCGAATAGGTGCGGAGCGGCGGCGGCAGGCGGAAGAGGCGTGGCTCACCATGGTCAGGGCGGAGTTCTCCATGCGTCCGTAGAGCGTTGAGGCGGGCAGAGTGCCTTGAGGCGACTCGCAGGGAGTTGGAACAGGCCATGAGTGACTCCCTGTGAGCCCTCAGGGCCAGGACAGCGGCCCGCCTCCAGCAAATAGACATGGAGTTTGTTGATGCCCTGGCCGAACTTGCCCGTCGCCATTGTAAATAGTTTATAGTGTTAGGTTTCCTTTTTTTCCTTTATTTTGGGGCTTTTGGCTATGCCCCACACTTTTGTAAATCGTTTTTTTGTTAGGTAGGTTATTAGATAGGTTTCATTTGTTTCTTTGGGCTCATGGAACCTTGGAAATTTGATGGTACATAGTTGGGCGTTGGATTGATTTTGATTTTGTACATGGATTAATGGATTTTTCTTTTGGACAATGGATTATTTTGAACTTTTTCTTTTGATTTCACCATGGATCAATGGATTTTTTTTTTACGTTTCCTTTGGATTTGCGTTGGTGGAGGGAGAGTTTGGTCTACTTTTCTTTTCGATTTCTTTGTATTGGTTATACTTTTCATTTACTCTTCTTTTGCACATGCTTTTCATTTCATGTTTGCTATTTTGTTATGCTTTCATTTTATTGATTCATTTTTGTACATGATACATTTTCATATTTTAGTTCCATGTGTGGGATTTGCTCAGTGGCATGTGAAAATGTGGGTTTACACAATCAATGCCAACGAGTGTGTGTTTGTGACGGACATGTGTTGATGTACATAGTTGACTAATGGATTGTGTCTTGAGATGGGCATGTCAGTGTGGGTTTGATTGCGAAATCATTGCATCTGAGTAATGGGGTAGCGTGCTGTGGTATTTTGTTGTAGAAGTGGGTCATGATTGTGCATCTTTATTTCATGCAGGGGGGGACATGAGTGGGACATGAGTGGGGGCCTGCTGGCAGGTGCCCCTCACTGCTGGGGGGTGAGGGTGCTAGGGGACATGAGTGGGGGCCCGCTGGCAGGAGCCCCTCACTGCTGGGGGGTGGGGGTGCTGGGGGACACGAGTCGGGGCCTGCTGGCAGGTGACCCTCAGTGCTGTCACTGCTGGGTGGTGGGGGTTCTGGGGGACATGAGTGGGGGCCTGCTGGCAGGTACCCCTCACTGCTGGGCGGTGGGGGTGCTAGGGGACATGAGTGGGACATGAGTGGGGGCCTGCTGGCTGGTTCCCCTCACTGCTGGGTCGTGGGGGTGCTGCGGGACTTGAGTGGGGCCTGCTGGCAGGTGACCCTCACTGCTGGGGGGTGGGGGTGCTGGGGGACATGAGTGGGGGCCTGCTGGCAGGTGCCCCTCACTGCTGAGGGGTGGGGGTGTTGGGGGGCATGAGTGGGACATGAGTGGGGGCCTGCTGGCAGGTGCCCCTCACTGCTGGGGGTTGGGGAGGCTGGGGGACATGAGTGGGACATGAGTGGGGGCCTGCTGGCAGGTGACCCTCACTGCTGGGGGGTGGGGGTGCTGGGGGACATGAGTGGGGGCCTGCTGGCAGGTTCCCCTCACTGCTGGGGGGTGGGGGCGCTGGGGGGCATGAGTGGGACATGAGTGGGGGCCTGCTGGCAGGTGACCCTCACTGCTGGAGGGTGGGGGTGCTGCTGGGGGGTGGGGGTGCTGGGGGATATGAGTGGGGGCCTGCTGGCAGGTGACCCTCACTGCTGGGGGCTGGGGGTTCTGGGGGACATGAGTGGGGCCTGCTGGCAGGTGCCCCTCACTGCTGGGGGGTGGGGGTGCTGGGGGACATGAGTGGGGGCCTGCTGGCAGGTGACCCGCACTGCTGGGGGGTGGGGGTGCTGGGGGACATGAATGTGGGCCTGCTGGCAGGTGACCCTCACTGCTGGGGGGCTGGGGGTGCTGGGGGATATGAGTGGGGGCCTGCTGGCAGGTGCCCCTCACTGCTGGGGGGTGGGGGTGCTGGGGGACATGAGTGGGACATGAGTAGGGGCCTGCTGGCAGGTGCCCCTCACTGCTGGGGGTTGGGGAGGCTGGGGGAAATGAGTGGGACATGAGTGGGGGCCTGCTGGCAGGTGACCCTCACTGCTGGGGGGTGGGGGTGCTGGGGGACATGAGTAGGGGTCTGCTGGCAGGGGCCCCTCACTGCTGGGGGACATGAGTGGGACATGAGTGGGGGCCTGCTGGCAGGTGCCGCTCACTGCTGGGGTGGGGGTGCTGGGGGACATGAGTGGGGGCCCGCTGGCAGGTGCCCCTCACTGCTGGGGGGTGGGGGTGCTGGGGGACATGAGTGCGGGTGTGCTGGCAGGTGACCTTCACTGCTGGGGGGTGGGGGTGCTGGGGGACATGAGTGGGGGCCTGCTTACAGGTGCCCGTCACTGCTGAGGGGGTGGGGGTGCTGGGGGACATGAGTGGGACATGAGTGGGGGCCTGCTGGCAGGTGCCCCTCACTGCTGGGGGGTTGGGGTGCTGGGGGACATGAGTGGGACATGAGTGAGGGCCTGCTGGCAGGTGACCCTCACTGCTGGGGGTGGGGGTTCTAGGGGACATGAGTGGGGGCCTGTTGGCAGGTGCCGCTCACTGCTGGGGGTTGGGGAGGCTGGGGGACATGAGTGGGACATGAGTGGGGGCCTGCTGGCAGGTGACCCTCACTGCTGGGGGGTGGGGGTGCTGGGGGACATGAGTGGGGGTCTGCTGGCAGGTGCCCCTCACTGCTGGGGGACATGAGTGGGACATGAGTGTGGGCCTGCTGGCAGGTGCCGCTCACTGCTGGGGTGGGGGTGCTGGGGGACATGAGTGGGGGCCCTCTGGCAGGTCACCTTCACTGCTGGGGGTGGGGGTGCTGGGGGACATGAGTGGGGGCCTGCTTACAGGTGCCCCTCACTGCTGAGGGGTTGGGGGTGCTGGGGGACATGAGTGGGACATGAGTGGGGGCCTGCTGGCAGGTGCCCCTCACTGCTGGGGGGTTGGGGTGCTGGGGGACATGAGTGGGACATGAGTGAGGGCCTGCTGGCAGGTGACCCTCACTGCTGGGGGTGGGGGTTCTGGGGGACATGAGTGGGGGCCTGCTGGCAGGTGCCTCTCACTGCTGGGGGGTGGGGGTGCTGGGGGACATGAGTGGGGGCCTGCTGGAAGGTGACCCCCACTGCTGGGGGGTGGGGGTGCTGGGGGACATGAGTGGGGGCCTGCTGGCAGGTGCCCCTCACTGCTGGGGGGTGGGGGTGCTGGGGGACACGTGTGGGGGCCCGCTGGCAGGTGCCCCTCACTACTGGGGTGTGGGGGTGCTGGGGGACATGTGTGGGGGCCCGCTGGCAGGTGCCCCTCACTACTGGGGTGTGGGGGTGCTGGGGGTCATGAGTGGGGGCCTGCTGGCAGGTGACCCACACTGCTGGGGGGTGGGGGTGCTGGGGGACATGAGTGGGGGCCCGCTGGCAGGTGCCCCTCACTACTGGGGTGTGGGGGTGCTGGGGGTCATGAGTGGGGGCCTGCTGGCAGGTGACCCTCACTGCTGGGGGGTGGGGGTGCTGGGGGACATGAGTGGGGGCCTGCTGGCAGGTGCCCCTCACTGCTGGGGTGTGGGGGTGCTGGGGGACATGAGTGGGACATGACTGGGGGCCTGCTGGCAGGTGCCCCTCACTGCTGTGGGGTGGAAAGGCTGGGGGACATGAGTGGGGGCCTGCTGGCAGGTGACCCTCACTGCTGGGGGGTGGGGGTGCTGGGGACATGAGTGGGGGCCTGCTGGCAGGTGCCCCTCACTGCTGGGGGATATGAGTGGGACATGAGTGGGAGCCTGCTGGCAGGTGCCCCTCACTGCTGGGGGGGGTGCTGGGGGACATGAGTGGGGGCCCGCTGGCAGGTGCCCCTCACTGCTGGGAGGTGGGGGTGCTGGGGGACATGAGTGCAGGCCTGCTGGCAGGTGACCCTCACTGCTGGGGGGTGGGGGTGCTGGTGGACATGAGTGGGGGCCTGCTTACAGGTGCCCCTCACTGCTGGGGGGGTGAGGGTGCTAGGGGACATGAGTGGGGGCCTGCTGGCAGGTGCCTCTCACTGCTGGGGGGTGGGGGTGCTGGGGGACATGAGTGGGACATGAGTGGGGGCCTGCTGGTAGGTGACCCTCACTGCTTAGGGGTGGGGGTGCTGGGGGACATGAGTGGGGCCTGCTGGCAGGTGCCCCTCAATGCTGGGGGATGGGGGTGCTGGGGACATGAGTGGGACATGAGTGGGGGCCTGCTGGTAGGTGACCCTCACTGCTGGGGGGTGGGGGTGCTGGGGGACAGGAGTGGGGCCTGCTGGCAGGTGCCCCTCACTGCTGGGGGGTTGGGGTGCTGGGGGACATGAGTGGGACATGAGTGGGGGCCTGCTGGCAGGTAACCCTCACTGCTGGGGGTGGGGGTTCTGGGGGACATGAGTGGGGGCCTGCTGGCAGGTGCCCCTCACTGCTGGGGGGTGGGGTTGCTGGGGGACATGAGTGGGGGCCTGCTGGCAGGTGACCCTCACTGCTGGGGGGTGGGGGTGCTGGGGGACATGAGTGGGGGCCTGCTGGCAGGTGCTCCTCACTGCTGTGGGGTGGGAGTGCTGGGGGACATGAGTGGGACATGAGTGGGGGGCTGCTGGCATGTGCCCCTCACTGCTGGGGTTGGGGGTGCTGGGGGACATGTGTGGGGGCCCGCTCGCAGGTGCCCCTCACTACTGGGGTGTGGGGGTGCTGGGGGACATGAGTGGGGGCCTGCTGGCAGGTGACCCTCACTGCTGGGGTTTGGGGGTGCTGGGGGACATGAGTGGGGCCTGCTGGCAGGTACCCCTCACTGCTGGGGGGTGGGGGTGCTGGGGGACATGAGTGGGACATGAGTGGGGGCCTGCTGGCAGGTGCCCCTCACTGCTGGAGGGTGGGGGTGCTGGGGGACATGTGTGGGGGCCCGCTGGCAGGTGCCCCTCACCACTGGGGTGTGGGGGTGCTGGGGGACATGAGTGGGGGCCTGCTGGCAGGTGACCCTCACTGCTGGGGGGTGGGGGTGCTGGGGGACATGAGTGGGAAATGAGTGGGGGCTTGCTGGCAGGTGCCCCTCACTGCTGGGGGGTGTGGGTGCTGGGGGACATGAGTGGGGCCGCTGGCAGGTGCCCCTCACTGCTGGGGGGTGGGAGTGCTGGGGGACATGAGTGGGGGCCTGCTGGCAGGTGACCCTCACTGCTGGGGGGTGGGGGTGCTGGGGGACATGAGTGGGGGCCTGCTGGCAGGTGCCCCTCACTGCTGGGGAGTGGGGGTGCTGGGGGATATGACTTGGGGCCCTCTGGCAGGCGCCCCTCACTGCTGGGGGTGGGGGTGCTGGGGGACATGAGTGCGGGCCTGCTGGCAGGTGACCCTCACTGCTGGGGGGTGGGGGTGCTGGGGGACATGAGTGGGACATGAGTGGGGGCTTGCTGGCAGGTGCCCCTCACTGCTGGGGGGTGTGGGTGCTGGGGGACACGAGTGGGGGCCGCTGGCAGGTGCCCCTCACTGCTGGGGGGTGGGGGTGCTGGGGGACATGAGTGGGGGCCTGCTGGAAGCTGACCCTCACTGCTGGGGGGTGGGGGTGCTGGGGGACATTAGTGGGGGCCTGCTGGCAGGTGACCCTCACTGCTGGGGGGTGGGGGTGCTGGGGGACATGAGTGGAGACCTGCTGGCAGGTGCCCCTCACTGCTGGGGCTGGGGGTGCTGGGGGACATGAATGGGACATGAGTGGGGTCCTGCTGGCAGGTACCCCTCACTGCTGGGGGGTGAGGGTGCTGGGGGACATGAGTGGGGGCCCAATGGCAGGTGCCCCTCACTGCTGGGGGTGGTGGTGCTGGGGGACATAAGTGCGGGCCTGCTGGCAGGTGACCCTCACTGCTGGGGGTGGGGGTGCTGGGGGACATGAGTGGGGGCCTGCTGGCAGGTACCCCTCACTGCTGGGGGGTGGGGGTGCTGGGGGACATGAGTGGGGGCCTGCTGGCAGGTACCCCTCACTGCTGGGGGTGATGGGGGACATGAGTGGGACATGAGTGGGGGCCTGCTGGCAGGTGACCCTCACTGCTGGGGGTGGGGGTGCTGGGGGACATGTGTGGGGGCCTGCTGGCAGGTGCCCCTCACTGCTGGGGGGGATGCGGGTACAGGGGGACATGAGTGGGACATGAGTGGGGGCGTGCTGGCAGGTGACCTTCACTGCTGGAGGGTGGGGGTGCTGGGGGACATGAGTGGGGGCTTGCTGGCAGGTGCCCCTCACTGCTGGGGGTGGGGGTGCTTGGGAACATGAGTGGGGGCCTGCTGGCAGGTGCCCCTCACTGCTGGGGGGTGGGGGTGCTGGGGGACATGAGTGGGGCCTGCTGGCAGGTGACCCTCACTGCTGGGGGGTGGGGGTGCTGGGGGACATGAGTGGGAGCTTGCTGGCAGTTGCCCCTCATTGCTGGGTGGTGGGGGGTAAAGGAACATGAGTGGGACATGAGTGGGGTCTGCTGGCAGGTGACCCTCACTGCTGGGGGGTGGGGGTACTGGGGGACATGAGTGGGGGCCTGCTGGCAGGTGGCCCTCACTGCAGGGGGGTGGGGGTGCTGGAGGACATGAGTGGGAAATGAGTGAGGGCCTGCTGGCAGGTGACCCTCACTGCTGGGGGGTGGGGGTGCTGGGGGACATGAGTGGGGGCCTGCTGGCAGGTGACCCTCACTGCTGGGGGGTGGGGGTGCTGGCGGACATGAGTAGGACATTAGTGGGGGCCTGCTGGCAGGTGACCCTCACTGCTGGGGGATGGGGGTGCTGGGGGACATGAGTGGGGGCCTGCTGGCAGGTACCCCTCACTGCTGGGGGTGGGGGTGCTGGGGTCATGAGTGGGAGATGAGTGAGGGCCTGCTGGCAGGTGCCCCCTCACTGCTGGGGGTGGGGGTGCTGGGGGACATGAATGGGGGCCCGCTGGCAGGTGACCCTCACTGCTGGGGGGTGGGGGTGCTGGGGGACATGAGTGGGGGCCTGCTGGCAGGTGACCCTCACTGCTGGGGCACGGGGGTGCTGGGGGACATGAGTGGGGGCCTGCTGGCAGGTGCCCCTCACTGCTGGAGGCTGGGGGTGCTGGGGGACATGAGTGGGGGCCTTCTGGCAGGTGCCCCTCACTGCTGGGGGGTGGGGGTGTCGGGGGACATGGTTGGGACATGAGTGGGGGCCTGCTGGCAGGTGACCCTCACTGCTGGAGGGTGGGGGTGCTGGGGAACATGAGTGGGGGCCTGCTGGCAGGTGTCCCTCACTTCTGGGGGGTGGGTGTGCTGGGGGACATGAGTGGGACATGAGTGGGGGCCTGCTGGCAGGTGACCCTCACTGCTGGGGAGTGGGGGTGCTGGGGGACATGAGTAGGGGCCTGCTGGCAGGTGCCCCTCACTGCTGGGGGGTGGGGGGTGCTGGGGGACATGAGTGGGGGCCTGCTGGCAGGTGCCCCTCACTGCTGGGGGTTGGGGGTGCTGGAGGACATGAGTGGGACATGTGTGGGGGCCTGCTGGCAGGTGCCCCTCACTGCTGGGGGGTTGGGGTGCTGGGGGACATGAGCGGGGGCCTGCTGGCAGGTACCCCTCACTGCTGGGTGTGGGGGTGCTGGAGGGCATGAGTGGGGGCCTGCTGGCAGGTGACCCTCACTGCTGGGGGATGGGGGTGCTGGGGGACATGAGTGGGGGCCTGCTGGCAGGTGACCCTCACTGCTGGGGGGTGGGGGTGCTGGGGGACATGAGTGGGACATGAGTGGGGCCTGCTGGCAGGTGACCCTCACTGCTGGGGGGTGGGGGTGCTGGGGGACATGAGTGGAGGCCTGCTGACAGGTGTCCCTCACTGCTGGGGGGTGGGTGTGCTGGGGGACATGAGTGGGAAATGAGTGGGGCCTGCTGGAAGGTGACCCTCACTGCTGGGGGGTGGGGGTGCTGGGGGACATGAGTGGGGGCCTGCTGGCAGGTGACCCTCACTGCTGGGAGGGTGAGGGTGCTAGGGGACATGAGTGGGGGCCTGCTGGCAGGTGCCTCTCACTGCTGGGGGGTGGGGGTGCTGGGGGACATGAGTGGGACATGAGTGGGGGCCTGCTGGTAGGTGACCCTCACTGCTGGGGGGTGTGGGTGCTGGGGGACATGAGTGGGGCCTGCTGGCAGGTGCCCCTCAATGCTGGGGGATGGGGGTGCTGGGGACATGAGTGGGACATGAGTGGGGGCCTGCTGGTAGGTGACCCTCACTGCTGGGGGTTGGGGGTGCTGGGGGACAGGAGTGGGGCCTGCTGGCAGGTTCCCCTCACTGCTGGGGGGTTGGGGTGCTGGGGGACATGAGTGGGACATGAGTGGGGGCCTGCTGGCAGGTAACCCTCACTGCTGGGGGTGGGGGTTCTGGGGGACATGAGTGGGGGCCTGCTGGCAGGTGCCCCTCACTGCTGGGGGGTGGGGTTGCTGGGGGACATGAGTGGGGGCCTGCTGGCAGGTGACCCTCACTGCTGGGGGGTGGGGGTGCTGGGGGACATGAGTGGGGGCCTGCTGGCAGGTGCCCCTCACTGCTGTGGGGTGGGAGTGCTGGGGGACATGAGTGGGACATGAGTGGGGGGCTGCTGGCATGTGCCCCTCACTGCTGGGGTTGGGGGTGCTGGGGGACATGTGTGGGGGCCCGCTCGCAGGTGCCCCTCACTACTGGGGTGTGGGGGTGCTGGGGGACATGAGTGGGGGCCTGCTGGCAGGTGACCCTCACTGCTGGGGTTTGGGGGTGCTGGGGGACATGAGTGGGGGCCTGCTGGCAGGTACCCCTCACTGCTGGGAGGTGGGGGTGCTGGGGGACATGAGTGGGACATGAGTGGGGGCCTGCTGGCAGGTGTCCCTCACTGCTGGAGGGTGGGGGTGCTGGGGGACATGTGTGGGGGCCCGCTGGCAGGTGCCCCTCACCACTGGGGTGTGGGGGTGCTGGGGGACATGAGTGGGGGCCTGCTGGCAGGTGACCCTCACTGCTGGGGGGTGGGGGTGCTGGGGGACATGAGTGGGAAATGAGTGGGGGCTTGCTGGCAGGTGCCCCTCACTGCTGGGGGGTGTGGGTGCTGGGGGACACGAGTGGGGCCGCTGGCAGGTGCCCCTCACTGCTGGGGGGTGGGAGTGCTGGGGGACATGAGTGGGGGCCTGCTGGCAGGTGACCCTCACTGCTGGGGGGTGGGGGTGCTGGGGGACATGAGTGGGGGCCTGCTGGCAGGTGCCCCTCACTGCTGGGGAGTGGGGGTGCTGGGGGATATGACTTGGGGCCCTCTGGCAGGCGCCCCTCACTGCTGGGGGTGGGGGTGCTGGGGGACATGAGTGCGGGCCTGCTGGCAGGTGACCCTCACTGCTGGGGGGTGGGGGTGCTGGGGGACATGAGTGGGACATGAGTGGGGGCTTGCTGGCAGGTGCCCCTCACTGCTGGGGGGGTGGGTGCTGGGGGACACGAGTGGGGGCCGCTGGCAGGTGCCCCTCACTGCTGGGGGGTGGGGGTGCTGGGGGACATGAGTGGGGGCCTGCTGGAAGGTGACCCTCACTGCTGGGGGGTGGGGGTGCTGGGGGACATTAGTGGGGGCCTGCTGGCAGGTGACCCTCACTGCTGGGGGGTGGGGGTGCTGGGGGACATGAGTGGAGGCCTGCTGGCAGGTGCCCCTCACTGCTGGGGGTGGGGGTGCTGGGGGACATGAATGGGACATGAGTGGGGTCCTGCTGGCAGGTACCCCTCACTGCTGGGGGGTGGGGGTGCTGGGGGACATGAGTGGGGGCCCAATGGCAGGTGCCCCTCACTGCTGGGGGTGGTGGTGCTGGGGGACATAAGTGCGGGCCTGCTGGCAGGTACCCCTCACTGCTAGGGGGTGGGGGTGCTGGGGGACATGAGTGGGGGCCTGCTGGCAGGTACCCCTCACTGCTGGGGGTGATGGGGGACATGAGTGGGACATGAGTGGGGGCCTGCTGGCAGGTGACCCTCACTGCTGGGGGTGGGGGTGCTGGGGGACATGTGTGGGGGCCTGCTGGCAGGTGCCCCTCACTGCTGGGGGGGATGCGGGTACAGGGGGACATGAGTGGGACATGAGTGGGGGTGTGCTGGCAGGTGACCCTCACTGCTGGAGGGTGGGGGTGCTGGGGGACATGAGTGGGGGCTTGCTGGCAGGTGCCCCTCACTGCTGGGGGGTGGGGGTGCTTGGGAACATGAGTGGGGGCCTGCTGGCAGGTGCCCCTCACTGCTGGGGGGGTGGGGGTGCTGGGGGACATGAGTGGGGCCTGCTGGCAGGTGACCCTCACTGCTGGGGGACATGAGTGGGAGCTTGCTGGCAGTTGCCCCTCATTGCTGGGTGGTGGGGGGTAAAGGAACATGAGTGGGACATGAGTGGGGCCTGCTGGCAGGTGACCCTCACTGCTGGGGGGTGGGGGTACTGGGGGACATGAGTGGGGGCCTGCTGGCAGGTGCCCCTCACTGCTGGGGGGTGGGGGTGCTGGAGGACATGAGTGGGACATGAGTGGGGGCCTGCTGGCAGGTGACCCTCACTGCTGGGGGGTGGGGGTGCTGGGGGACATGAGTGGGGGCCTGCTGGCAGGTGACCCTCACTGCTGGAGGGTGGGGGTGCTGGCGGACATGAGTAGGACATGAGTGGGGGCCTGCTGGCAGGTGACCCTCACTGCTGGGGGATGGGGGCGCTGGGGGACATGAGTGGGGGCCTGCTGGCAGGTACCCCTCACTGCTGGGGGTGGGGGTGCTGGGGTCATGAGTGGGAGATGAGTGAGGGCCTGCTGGCAGGTGCCCCCTCACTGCTGGGGGTGGGGGTGCTGGGGGACATGAATGGGGGCCCGCTGGCAGGTGACCCTCACTGCTGGAGGGTGGGGGTGCTGGGGGACATGAGTGGGGGCCTGCTGGCAGGTGACCCTCACTGCTGGGGCATGGGGGTGCTGGGGGACATGAGTGTGGGCCTGCTGGCAGGTGCCCCTCACTGCTGGAGGCTGGGGGTGCTGGGGGACATGAGTGGGGGCCTTCTGGCAGGTGCCCCTCACTGCTGGGGGGTGGGGGTGTTGGGGGACATGGTTGGGACATGAGTGGGGGCCTGCTGGCAGGTGACCCTCACTGCTGGAGGGTGGGGGTGCTGGGGAACATGAGTGGGGGCCCGCTGGCAGGTGACCCTCACTGCTGGGGGGTGGGGGTGCTGGGGGACATGAGTGGGGGCCTGCTGGCAGGTGCCCCTCACTGCTGGGGGGTGGGGGTGTTGGGGGACATGGTTGGGACATGAGTGGGGGCCTGCTGGCAGGTGACCCTCACTGCTGGAGGGTGGGGGTGCTGGGGGACATGAATGGGGGCCCGCTGGCAGGTGACCCTCACTGCTGGGGGGTGGGGGTGCTGGGGGACATGAGTGGGGGCCTGCTGGCAGGTGACCCTCACTGCTGGGGCATGGGGGTGCTGGGGGACATGAGTGGGGGCCTGCTGGCAGGTGCCCCTCACTGCTGGAGGCTGGGGGTGCTGGGGGACATGAATGGGGGCCCGCTGGCAGGTGACCCTCACTGCTGGGGGGTGGGGGTGCTGGGGGACATGAGTGGGGGCCTGCTGGCAGGTGACCCTCACTGCTGGGGCATGGGGGTGCTGGGGGACATGAGTGGGGGCCTGCTGGCAGGTGCCCCTCACTGCTGGAGGCTGGGGGTGCTGGGGGACATGAGTGGGGGCCTTCTGGCAGGTGCCCCTCACTGCTGGGGGGTGGGGGTATTGGGGGACATGGTTGGGACATGAGTGGGGGCCTGCTGGCAGGTGACCCTCACTGCTGGAGGGTGGGGGTGCTGGGGAACATGAGTGGGGGCCTGCTGGCAGGTGTCCCTCACTTCTGGGGGGTGGGTGTGCTGGGGGACATGAGTGGGACATGAGTGGGGGCCTGCTGGCAGGTGACCCTCACTGCTGGGGAGTGGGGGTGCTGGGGGACATCAGTAGGGGCCTGCTGGCAGGTGCCCCTCACTGCTGGGGGGTGGGGGGTGCTGGGGGTCATGAGTGGGGGCCTGCTGGCAGGTACCCCTCACTGCTGGGGGTTGGGGGTGCTGGAGGACATGAGTGGGACATGTGTGGGGGCCTGCTGGCAGGTGCCCCTCACTGCTGGGGGGTTGGGGTGCTGGGGGACATGGGCGGGGGCCCGCTGGCAGGTACCCCTCACTGCTGGGTGTGGGGGTGCTGGGGGGCATGAGTGGGGGCCTGCTGGCAGGTGACCCTCACTGCTGGGGGGTGGGGGTGCTGGGGGACATGAGTGGGGGCCTGCTGGCAGGTGACCCTCACTGCTGGGGGGTGGGGGTGCTGGGGGACATGAGTGGGACATCAGTGGGGCCTGCTGGCAGGTGACCCTCATTGCTGGGGGGTGGGGGTGCTGGGGGACATGAGTGGAGGCCTGCTGACAGGTGCCCCTCACTGCTGGGGGGTGGGTGTGCTGGGGGACATGAGTGGGGAATGAGTGGGGCCTGCTGGAAGGTGACCCTCACTGCTGGGGGGTGGGGGTGCTGGGGGACATGAGTGGGGGCCTGCTGGCAGGTGACCCTCACTGCTGGGGGTGGGGGTGCTGGGGGACATGAGTGGGGGCCTGATGGCAGGTGCCCCTCACTGCTGGGGGTGGGGGTGCTGGGGGACATGAGTGGGGGCCTATTGGCAAGTGCCCCTCACTGCTGGGGGGTGAGGGTGCTGGGGGACATGAGTGGGACATGAGTGGGGGCCTGCTGGCAGGTGACCCTCACTGCTGGGGGGTGGGGGTGCTGGGGGACATGAGTGGGGGCCTGCTGGCAGGTGACCCTCCAATGGGGGTCTGGGTGCTGGGGGACATGAGTGGGACATGAGTGGGGGCCTGCTGGCAGGTGCCCCTCACTGCTGGGGGTGCTGGGGGACATGTGTGGGGGCCCGCTGGCAGGTGCCCCTCACTACTGGGGTGTGGGGGTGCTGGGGGACATGAGTGGGGGCCTGCTGGCAGGTGACCCTCACTGCTGGGGGGTGGGGGTGCTGCGGGACATGAGTGGGGGCCTGCTGGCAGTTGCCCCTCACTACTGGGGGGTGGGGGTGCTGGGGGACATGAGTGGGGGCCTGCTGGCAGGTGCCCCTCACTGCTGGGGGTGGGGGTGCTGGGGGACATGTGTGGGGGCCCGCTGGCAGGTGCCCCTCACTACTGGGGTGTGGGGGTGCTGGGGGACATGAGTGGGGGCCTGCTGGCAGGTGACCCTCACTGCTGGGGGGTGGGGGTGCTGGGGGACATGAGTGGGACATGAGTGGGGGCTTGCTGGCAGGTGCCCCTCACTGCTGGGGGGTGTGGGTGATGGGGGACACGAGTGGGGGCCGCTGGCAGGTGCCCCTCACTGTCGGGGGGTGGGGGTGCTAGGGGACATGAGTGGGGGCCTGCTGGCAGGTGACCCTCACTGCTGGGGGGTGGGGGTGCTGGGGGACATGAGTGGGGGCCTGCTGGCAGGTGCCCCTCACTGCTGGGGGGTGGGGGTGCTGGGGGACATGAGTGGGACATGAGTGGGGGCCTGCTGGCAGGTACCCCTCACTGCTGGGAAGTGGGGGTGCTGGGGGACATGAGCGGGGGCCCACTGGTAGGTGACTCTCACTGCTGGGGGGTGGGGGTGCTGGGGGACATGAGTGGGGGCTTGCTGGCAGGTGCCTCTCACTGCTGGGGGGTGTGGGTGCTGGGGGACACGAGTGGGGCCGCTGGCAGGTGCCCCTCACTGCTGGGGGATGGGGGTGCTGGGGGACATGAGTGGGGGCCTGCTGGCTGGTGACCCTCACTGCTGGGGGGTGGGGCTGCTGGGGGACATGAGTGGGGTCCTGCTGGCAGGTGCCCCTCACTGCTCGGGGTGGGGGTGCTGGGGGACATGAGTGGGGTGGGGGTGCTGGGGGACATGAGTGGGACATGAGTGGGGGCCTGCTGGCAGGTGACCCTCACTGCTGGGGGTGGGGATGCTGGGGGACATGTGTGGGGGCCTGCTGGCAGGTGCCCCTCACTGCTGGGGGGGTGCGGGTGCAGGGGGACATGAGTGGGACATGAGTGGGGGCGTCCTGGCAGGTGACCCTCACTGCTGGAGGGTGGGGGTGCTGGGGGACATGAGTGGGGGCCTGCTGGTAGGTGCCCCTCAGTGCTGGGAGGTGGGGGTGCTGGGGAACATGAGTGGGGGCCTGCTGGCAGGTGCCCCTCACTGCTGGGGGGTGGGGGTGCTGGGGGACATGAGTGGGGCCTGCTGGCAGGTGCCCCTCACTGCTGGGGGTTGGGGGGTGCTGGGGAACATGAGTGGGACATGAGTGGGGCCTGCTGGCAGGTGACCCTCACTGCTGGGGGGTGGGGGTACTGGGGGACATGAGTGGGGGCCTGCTGGCAGGTGCCCCTCACTGCTGGGAGTTGGGGGTGCTGGGGGACATGAGTGGGGGCCTGCTGGCAGGTGACCCTCACTGCTGGGGGGTGGGGGTGCTGGGGGACATGAGTGGGGGCCTGCTAGCAGGTTCCCCCCACTGCTGGGGGGTAGGGATGCTGGGGGACATGAGTGGGACATGAGTGGGGGCCTGCTGGCAGGTGACCCTCACTGCTGGGGTGTGGGGGTGCTGGGGGACATGAGTGGGGGCCTGCTGGCAGGTGACCCTCACTGCTGGGGGGTGGGGGTGCTGGCGGACATGAGTGGGACATGAGTGGGGGCCTGCTGGCAGGTGACCCTCACTGCTGGGGGATGGGGGTGCTGGGGGACATGAGTGGGGGCCTGCTGGCAGGTGCCCCTCACTGCTGGGGGGTGGGTGTGCTAGGGGACATGAGTGGGAATTGAGTGGGGCCTGCTGGCAGGTGGCCCTCACTGCTGGGGGGTGGGGGTGCTGGGGGACATGAGTGGAGGCCTGCTGGCAGGTGACCCTCACTGCTGGGACGTGGGGGTGCTGGGGGACATGAATGGGGGCCCGCTGCCAGGTGACCCTCACTGATGGGGGTGGGGGTGCTGGGGGACATGAGTGGGGGCCTGCTGGCAGGTGACCCTCACTGCTGGGGGTTAGGGGTGCTGGGGGACATGAGTGGGGGCCTGCTGGCAGGTGCCCCTCACTGCTGGAGGCTGGGGGACATGAGTGGGGGCCTGCTGGTAGGTGCCCCTCACTGCTGGGGGGTGGAGGTGCTGGGGGACATGGTTGGGACATGAGTGGGGGCCTGCTGGCAGGTGCCCCTCACTGCTGGGGGTTGGGGGTGCTGGGGGACATGAGTGGGGCCTTCTGGCAGGTGGCCCTCACTGCTGGGGGGTGGGGGTGCTGGGGAACATGAGTGGGACATAAGTGGGGGCCTGCTGGGAGGTGACCCTCACTGCTGGGGGGTGGGGGTGCTGGGGGACATGAGTGGGGGCCTGCTGGCAGGTGACCCTCACTGCTGGGGGGTAGGGATGCTGGGGAACATTAGTGGGGGCCTGCTGGCAGGTGTCCCTCACTGCTGGGGGGTGGGTGTGCTGGGGGACATGAGTGGGACATGAGTGGGGGCCTGCTGGGAAGTGACCCTCACTGCTGGGGGGTGGGGGTGCTGGGGGACATGAGTGGGGGCCTGCTGGCAGGTGCCCCTCACTGCTGGGGGGTGTGGGTGCTGGGGGACATGAGTGGGGTCCTGCTGGCAGGTGCCCCTCACTGCTGGGGGTGCTGGGGGACATGAGTGGGGGCCCGCTGACAGGTGCCCCTCACTGCTGGGTGTGGGGGTGCTGGGGGACATGAGTGGGGGCCTGCTGGCAGGTGCCCTCACTGCTGGAGGGTGAGGGTGCTGGGGGACATGAGTGGGGGCCTGCTGGCAGGTGACCCTCACTGCTGGGGGGTGGGGGTGCTGGGGGACATGAGTGGGGGTCTGCTGGCAGGTGACCCTCACTGCTGGGGGGTGGGGGTGCTGGGGGACATGAGTGGGGGCCTGCTGACAGGTGCCCCTCACTGCTGGGGGGTGGGTGTGCTGGGGGACATGAGTGGGAAATGAGTGGGGCCTGCTGGAAGGTGACCCTCACTGCTGGGGGGTGGGGGTGCTGGGGGACATGAGTGGGGGCCTGTTGGCATATGGCCCTCACTGCTGGGGGTGGGGGTGCTGGGGAACATGAGTGGGGGACTGCTGGCAGGTGACCCCCAATGCTGGGGGGTGGGGGTGCTGGGGGACATGAGTGGGGGCCTATTGGCAAGTGCCCCTCACTGCTGGGGGTGAGGGTGCTGGGGGACATGAGTGGGACATGAGTGGGGGCCTGCTGGCAGGTGACCCTCACTGCTGGGGGGTGGGGGTGCTGGGGGACATGAGTGGGGGCCTGCTGGCAGGTGACCCTCCAATGGGGGGTGGGGGTGCTGGGGGACATGAGTGGGGGCCTGCTGACAGGTACCCCTCACTGCTGGTGGGTGGGGGTGCTGTGGGACATGAGTGGGACATGAGTGGGGGCCTGCTGGCAGGTGACCCTCACTGCTGGGGGGTGGGGGTGCTGGGGGACATGAGTGGGGGCCTGCTGGCAGGTGCCCCTCACTGCTGGGGGAGGTGGGGGTGCTGGGGGACATGAGTGGGACGTGAGTGGGGGCCGGCTGGCAGGTGGGGGTGCTGGGGGACATGAGTGGGGGCCTGCTGGCAGGTGACCCTCACTGCTGGGGGTGCTGGGGGACATGAGTGGGGGCCTGCTGACAGGTGACCCTCACTGCTGGGGGTTGGGGATGCTGGGGGACATGAGTGGGGGCCTGCTGACAGGTGCCCCTCACTGCTGGGGGGTGGGGGTGCTGGGGGACATGAGTGGGGGCCTGCTGGCAGGTGCCCCTCACTGCTGGGGGTGGGGGTGCTGGGGGACATGTGTGGGGGCCCGCTGGCAGGTGCCCCTCACTACTGGGGTGTGGGGGTGCTGGGGGACATGAGTGGGGGCCTGCTGGCAGGTGACCCTCACTGCTGGGGGGTGGGGGTGCTGGGGGACATGAGTGGGACATGAGTGGGGGCTTGCTGGCAGGTGCCCCTCACTGCTGGGGGGTGTGGGTGATGGGGGACACAAGTGGGGGCCGCTGGCAGGTGCCCCTCACTGTCGGGGGGTGGGGGTGCTAGGGGACATGAGTGGGGGCCTGCTGGCAGGTGACCCTCACTGCTGGGGGGTGGGGGTGCTGGGGGACATGAGTGGGGGCCTGCTGGCAGGTGCCCCTCACTGCTGGGGGGTGGGGGTGCTGGGGGACATGAGTGGGACATGAGTGGGGGCCTGCTGGCAGGTACCCCTCACTGCTGGGAAGTGGGGGTGCTGGGGGACATGAGCGGGGGCCCACTGGTAGGTGACTCTCACTGCTGGGGGGTGGGGGTGCTGGGGGACATGAGTGGGGGCTTGCTGGCAGGTGCCTCTCACTGCTGGGGGGTGTGGGTGCTGGGGGACACGAGTGGGGCCGCTGGCAGGTGCCCCTCACTGCTGGGGGATGGGGGTGCTGGGGGACATGAGTGGGGGCCTGCTGGCTGGTGACCCTCACTGCTGGGGGGTGGGGCTGCTGGGGGACATGAGTGGGGTCCTGCTGGCAGGTGCCCCTCACTGCTCGGGGTGGGGGTGCTGGGGGACATGAGTGGGGTGGGGGTGCTGGGGGACATGAGTGGGACATGAGTGGGGGCCTGCTGGCAGGTGACCCTCACTGCTGGGGGTGGGGATGCTGGGGGACATGTGTGGGGGCCTGCTGGCAGGTGCCCCTCACTGCTGGGGGGGTGCGGGTGCAGGGGGACATGAGTGGGACATGAGTGGGGGCGTCCTGGCAGGTGACCCTCACTGCTGGAGGGTGGGGGTGCTGGGGGACATGAGTGGGGGCCTGCTGGTAGGTGCCCCTCAGTGCTGGGAGGTGGGGGTGCTGGGGAACATGAGTGGGGGCCTGCTGGCAGGTGCCCCTCACTGCTGGGGGGTGGGGGTGCTGGGGGACATGAGTGGGGCCTGCTGGCAGGTGCCCCTCACTGCTGGGGGTTGGGGGGTGCTGGGGAACATGAGTGGGACATGAGTGGGGCCTGCTGGCAGGTGACCCTCACTGCTGGGGGGTGGGGGTACTGGGGGACATGAGTGGGGGCCTGCTGGCAGGTGCCCCTCACTGCTGGGAGTTGGGGGTGCTGGGGGACATGAGTGGGGGCCTGCTGGCAGGTGACCCTCACTGCTGGGGGGTGGGGGTGCTGGGGGACATGAGTGGGGGCCTGCTAGCAGGTTCCCCCCACTGCTGGGGGGTAGGGATGCTGGGGGACATGAGTGGGACATGAGTGGGGGCCTGCTGGCAGGTGACCCTCACTGCTGGGGTGTGGGGGTGCTGGGGGACATGAGTGGGGGGTGCTGGCAGGTGACCCTCACTGCTGGGGGGTGGGGGTGCTGGCGGACATGAGTGGGACATGAGTGGGGGCCTGCTGGCAGGCGACCCTCACTGCTGGGGGATGGGGGTGCTGGGGGACATGAGTGGGGGCCTGCTGGCAGGTGCCCCTCACTGCTGGGGGGTGGGTGTGCTAGGGGACATGAGTGGGAATTGAGTGGGGCCTGCTGGCAGGTGGCCCTCACTGCTGGGGGGTGGGGGTGCTGGGGGACATGAGTGGAGGCCTGCTGGCAGGTGACCCTCACTGCTGGGACGTGGGGGTGCTGGGGGACATGAATGGGGGCCCGCTGCCAGGTGACCCTCACTGATGGGGGTGGGGGTGCTGGGGGACATGAGTGGGGGCCTGCTGGCAGGTGACCCTCACTGCTGGGGGTTAGGGGTGCTGGGGGACATGAGTGGGGGCCTGCTGGCAGGTGCCCCTCACTGCTGGAGGCTGGGGGACATGAGTGGGGGCCTGCTGGTAGGTGCCCCTCACTGCTGGGGGGTGGAGGTGCTGGGGGACATGGTTGGGACATGAGTGGGGGCCTGCTGGCAGGTGCCCCTCACTGCTGGGGGTTGGGGGTGCTGGGGGACATGAGTGGGGCCTTCTGGCAGGTGGCCCTCACTGCTGGGGGGTGGGGGTGCTGGGGAACATGAGTGGGACATAAGTGGGGGCCTGCTGGGAGGTGACCCTCACTGCTGGGGGGTGGGGGTGCTGGGGGCATGAGTGGGGGCCTGCTGGCAGGTGCCCCTCACTGCTGGGGGACGGGGGTGCTGGAGGACATGAGTCGGACATAAGTGGGGGCCTGCTGGCAGGTGCCCCTCACTGCTGGGGGTTGGGGGTGCTGGGGGACATGAGTGGGGGCCTGCTGGCAGGTGACCCTCACTGCTGGGGGGTAGGGATGCTGGGGAACATAAGTGGGGGCCTGCTGGCAGGTGTCCCTCACTGCTGGGGGGTGGGTGTGCTGGGGGACATGAGTGGGACATGAGTGGGGGCCTGCTGGGAAGTGACCCTCACTGCTGGGGGGTGGGGGTGCTGGGGGACATGAGTGGGGGCCTGCTGGCAGGTGCCCCTCACTGCTGGGGGGTGTGGGTGCTGGGGGACATGAGTGGGGTCCTGCTGGCAGGTGCCCCTCACTGCTGGGGGTGCTGGGGGACATGAGTGGGGGCCCGCTGACAGGTGCCCCTCACTGCTGGGTGTGGGGGTGCTGGGGGACATGAGTGGGGGCCTGCTGGCAGGTGCCCTCACTGCTGGAGGGTGAGGGTGCTGGGGGACATGAGTGGGGGCCTGCTGGCAGGTGACCCTCACTGCTGGGGGGTGGGGGTGCTGGGGGACATGAGTGGGGGTCTGCTGGCAGGTGACCCTCACTGCTGGGGGGTGGGGGTGCTGGGGGACATGAGTGGGGGCCTGCTGACAGGTGCCCCTCACTGCTGGGGGGTGGGTGTGCTGGGGGACATGAGTGGGAAATGAGTGGGGCCTGCTGGAAGGTGACCCTCACTGCTGGGGGGTGGGGGTGCTGGGGGACATGAGTGGGGGTCTGCTGGCAGGTGACCCTCACTGCTGGGGGGTGGGGGTGCTGGGGGACATGAGTGGGGGCCTGCTGACAGGTGCCCCTCACTGCTGGGGGGTGGGTGTGCTGGGGGACATGAGTGGGAAATGAGTGGGGCCTGCTGGAAGGTGACCCTCACTGCTGGGGGGTGGGGGTGCTGGGGGACATGAGTGGGGGCCTGTTGGCATGTGGCCCTCACTGCTGGGGGTGCTGGGGAACATGAGTGGGGGACTGCTGGCAGGTGACCCCCAATGCTGGGGGGTGGGGGTGCTGGGGGACATGAGTGGGGGCCTATTGGCAAGTGCCCCTCACTGCTGGGGGTGAGGGTGCTGGGGGACATGAGTGGGACATGAGTGGGGGCCTGCTGGCAGGTGACCCTCACTGCTGGGGGGTGGGGGTGCTGGGGGACATGAGTGGGGGCCTGCTGGCAGGTGACCCTCCAATGGGGGGTGGGGGTGCTGGGGGACATGAGTGGGGGCCTGCTGACAGGTACCCCTCACTGCTGGTGGGTGGGGGTGCTGTGGGACATGAGTGGGACATGAGTGGGGGCCTGCTGGCAGGTGACCCTCACTGCTGGGGGGTGGGGGTGCTGGGGGACATGAGTGGGGGCCTGCTGGCAGGTGCCCCTCACTGCTGGGGGAGGTGGGGGTGCTGGGGGACATGAGTGGGACGTGAGTGGGGGCCGGCTGGCAGGTGGGGGTGCTGGGGGACATGAGTGGGGGCCTGCTGGCAGGTGACCCTCACTGCTGGGGGGTGCTGGGGGACATGAGTGGGGGCCTGCTGACAGGTGACCCTCACTGCTGGGGGTTGGGGATGCTGGGGGACATGAGTGGGGGCCTGCTGACAGGTGCCCCTCACTGCTGGGGGGTGGGGGTGCTGGGGTACATGAGTTGGTGATCACTAGTGCTACGTAACACGTTGCCTGGCTGGTGGGCATGGCCATGGTGGAAGGGCTGCCTGCGGGACATGTTCAGGGGTGCAGGGTAGTCCCCTGTGGTGTGGGCTGCCTGCAGGGGACGTGGGGGGGTAGAGGGGACACCTGGGAGGACCCACACTGCTAATTCACGTGTAGGACTCCCCGCACACCACACTGGATACATGTAACCCGCTCTGACAGCAAATTCGCATGTGAAAGTTCCCACGCACCCCAGTAAAACACGTACCCCGCTCGCACAGGGCCAATCGCGTGTGAAAGTACCCGCGCACCCCAGTAACACACGTACCCCGCTCGCACAGGGCCAATCGCGTGTGAAAGTTTGCGTGTACCCCAGTAACACACGTACCCCGCTCGCACAGGGCCAATCACGTGTGAAAGTTCCCACGCACCCCAGTAACACACGTACCCCACTCGCACAGGGTCAATCGCGTGTGAAAGTTCCCGCGCACCCCAGTAACACATGTACCCCACTCGCACAGGGCCAATCGCGTGTGAAAGTACCCGTGCACCCCAGTAACACACGTACCCCGCTCGCACAGGTCCAATCGCATGTGAAAGTTCCTGCGCACCCCAGTAACACACGTACCCCGCTCGAACAGGGCCAATCGCGTGTGAAAGTTCCCGCGCACCCCAGTAACACATGTACACCACTCGCACAGGGCCAATCACGTGTGAAAGTTCCCACGCACCCCAGTAACACACGTACCCTGCTCGCACAGGGCCAATCGCATGTGAAAGTTCCCGCGCACCGCAGTAATACACTACCCCACTCGCACAGCGCCAACCGTGTGTGAAAGTTCCTGCGCACCTCAGTAACACACGTACACCACTCGCAAAGTGCCAATCGCGTGTGAAAGTTCCCACGCACCCCAGTAACACACGTACCCCGCTCGCACAGGGCCAATCGCATGTGAAAGTACCTGCACACCCCAGTAACACACGTACCCCGCTCGCACAGGGCCAATCCCGTGTGAAAGTTCCTGCGCACCCCAGTAACACACATACCCCGCTCGCACAGGGCCAAGCGCGTGTGAAAGTTCTCGCGCACCCCAGTAACACACGTACCCCGCTCGCACAGGACCAATCGCGTGGGATACTCCCCACAACGGGGTGTACATGTATTCGGAGGGATGCGTGGGGAGTTTTACTGGCATTTTCGTGGTTCGGGGCCTGTGCGCCATGTACGGGATTTGTGCGCTGTGCATGGCGCACGGGGAGGGGTTGGGGCGTAACTGGCTCTGCTGCAGGGTCGCTGCGCCACTCTGCGCCACGGCTGGTTTTGGAGGCTAAAATCCATGAATACGCTGTACGCGGAAATGGATTTTAGCACACGCGGCTGGCGCAGAAAGTCGCACGTGCACACTGTGCGCCAGCCGTGTGCGCCACTTGTGCGCTGAATTCTATGAATTACCCTGTTAATAATTACTTATGCATGTTTATTTTAATGTTTGTAGCTAAACAGTATGTATAATATCATAAGCGTACAATTAGCAAAACAGTGTACCCACATTACATATAATACACAGCATGTAAAACTATAGGCTTAAACTAAGTAGCATAGTAATTGCAACATTATCTTGTAATATGTCACTTATTAATTGAAATGTTTCATATAGGACATGTTTCACACTAACACATACATCTACTAATGTTATTGTTATAACATTCTGATTAACCTACATGTTTTTAAATATTTTAACAACATGTCTCATTTTTTATAGGTAAAACAACATTAAGACAGGATGAAAATACAATTGAACCAATATTGAAGAAGGAAACCAACATAAACATCATCATAAATATTGAAAATATAATTTATTGTACAAATGAATGAAAACATTTACAACTAAAACTTGTAAAGTCAAACCAAATTGGCTGTTGTGCAATAAAACTGAAATAAAATTGTGTTTAGTTAGAACACATTTAATACGGTAATAAAAGTAACAAATCAATCTGCTTTATACAAAAAAAAATGCCTTTTGTTGTTTAAACATGTGCAATTATAACACAGGTAAAGCAAAGTTGTCCCAAAAAACAAAAATACAATTGTATTTTTTTTAAATGTAAAAATACAATAAAAGACAAAAGACATGGTCCTGTAATATACAAAATTGTCCTTTCTTATTTTATTTCATCTGGAAAACATATCCATGAAAAAAGCTGTAAAAGAAAAAACATTGGGAAAAACAAAACAAACATTCCAAAATGGAACACAAAAACCAAGAGGAACGAAGTTGAAAAAACATTTCTTCACAATAGATTAATGACATTACAACTGTACCACCTATTGGTAATGTTATAAGAGATCTAGTAGAAGATGTATGTCATAAACATAAAGTTAATATGGAAACAATCATGCTTATTACACCAGTTCAAGTCTTTCCTTCAATATCCACAAGTCTTTTAAAAGATTTAAAACAAACAACTAAAATAGTAATATACCTTTTAATATTCCCAGTGTTACTAGTGAGTCTAGCAGTACCACAACTCATCAGTTTCATTCACTTTGCCAAACATGTAACCTCTGATGCCTATTACCAGTTCTAGCCCTGTTTCAATAATTGAAAGTGTTTTTACACAAAATAATACAAAAGCAAAATAATCTAATACTGAAGATAGTACTGTTCCAACAGTCCAAAGGCCAGAAATCCCACCGAAATAACACAATTATATTCCCTACTAATTTTCCAAAAGTGCCAACTTCTAATCTGGAGGCTGCAAAAAAGGAATTGTTGCCTAATACTACTAGTACCATTACAATGGTGCAAAGTACTATACCTATTACAGTTACTTCTTCAACGTATACATCAGAAAGTTCACCTACTGAAGAAACATCAAAACAAAACCTCCCTACTAATTACAATAATAGAAGCATTTTAAGTGGTGTTATTAGCAAAACCAAAAAACAACACTAGGATACCTCAGGAACAATTCCATTTGACAATTTAAGATCATGGATTTGGGACTACTTTGAAACTCCTCAACCAGATGATTTATGAAACGTTTCTCAAGTAATTTGCACCATCTGCAAGCAGATGTATAAATGGGTAACCCTCAAAAAATATAATTTAGTAAATTCTGCAATGTTGCCGTTTGTAGCAGCGCACAAAGTCATGGGCATCTTGGTGCTAGTTACTGGAGGGGAGGGGAGAGTGGGAAGACGGGAGAGGAAAACCATAACAGAATAACAAGTTATTTGAGAAGCCAAGTCTTAAGTTCATCCTGAAGGAAGGTTCCACATGCTTATGTTGGGGGGGACAGCCAAGTCTTAAGGTTCTTGCTGAAGGCATTGTAGGAAGGTTATCTACACAGAGAAGGAGGGAGTGAGTTCCAGAGTTTGGCAGCAGTGACAGGGATCCTGGAGTCACCAGCTCTGTTCCACTTGTATTTAGTAATGATGAGGCGGTGACTGTAGGTAGTTCTCAGCGGTCTGGCGGCTCAGTGTCTTGCATGTCTCTGTGAGTGATAGAGTTGGTGAGGCAATGGCGGGCAATGGGGAGGATTTTAATTTTGATTCTTTTGCTGACAGGTATCCAGTTTGTATTTCTTCTGGCTTCTGTGAAGTGGTCATGTTTTCCAAGATCCAGGACAGTGAGGAGGACATTATTATGGATAATTTGAAGGTTGTTGAGGTTTGTTTCTGTGGTTCCACATAGGAGTGCATTGCAATATTCAAGTTTTGAGCCTATAATTCAGCCGCGATTATGAGGTGATTGTCCGTGGATATTAATGGCTTGCTGGTGTTAATGAGTTTGGTGGCAAAAGTTGCAGTGGAGACGATATAGATGACTTGGCATGTCATGCTCAGGATGGCATCCAGGTAGATGCCCAGTGTCTTTACTGGTGGAGATCGTCAATGGTGAAGACTTTCTAGGCGGGCTCAGGTTTTGCAAGGGGGGCCAGAGTGCAACAAGTAGAAACTCAGTTTTATTGTCGTTTAGAGAAGGTGGGTGGCCATCCAGGATTTGACAGTCTCGTAGATCGAGTTTACTTTGATGCAGTCTAGATGATGGTCGACTGTGAGGGGAATGATCAGATATACGTTTACAATGTTTGTAGACATGAAACAAACAAACTTCAATAAAAAACAAGTTCTACTGTAGTTAGCACATATAAAAAACACAACACTAAAAGAAAACATACGGAAAGTGTAACGATAGAAAAATTACATTAACCTGTACCTTCTAAAGTTCCCATTAAATATCAATTTGGTGATTCTGTGTCACTTCCAACTTTACCAGATATTGATACAGAGTATGCTTATTCTTTTTAGAATGTGTAAAATGTGGAATAATAATTTATTAGGAGAAATAAATGCTGCTACTTGTCTACAAAAAATAAAGTATCAATTAAGAAATAGTTTTAAGAAGTAAATATGTATTAAAAGCACATGCTTTAAAAAATACTATACATATAAAATAAATATTTGAACTTTAAGGTTTGTACTGTATTGCCTATTGCAAAACAATCAAGGGAATTTGTCCCTTCTCCCCAATGGGGAGCCCTTCCACCTGTGAGATTAGGGAGGTAAGCCCACTCCCAATACTCACCCTAGGGGTAGATGCAAGTGAACCTCACAGGGAGAGACTCCCCCTTTGGGGACAAGGACTCCCATTTCCTTGAGGAACTCCCTGAACCTGTACACATGAGGGCATACCTGGGATGCTCTCAAATATCTAAACTCTTTGCCAGCACAACTGGGATGAAGAAACTCTACAGGGATGCCATTTTGTTACTGAAAAGGAATATGTTCCTTTAAAAACAAATAACCAATCTACTGAGACGTGTATGTTCCTTAACATGGCTTTGAAAAGATACACAGAGAGAGGAAAACAGACGTTGGCCCGGGGAGGTCCCGAGCCACACAGCACTTGCAGGAAGCAGGATCCTGAAAGCCTGCGAGTTTTGATCTCACTCACCGGTGGAAAGCAGAACGGCAGAGCTGTGGCATCTCAGCAACCTGAGAATCAAGGCAGGCAAAAGCCCAGGAATAGGTGCTGGCGAGACCATGGTCGAGGACCTGTGGGCGACCTAGGTTCCAATGAACTTCGCCAATACTTTCACATTTGGGAAGCAGCAGGGTGCCCAAGCACTGAGAAGGGACAAGATGGTAGTCACGGGTGGCCTTGAAGGAAAAATCATTATATCGCACAGCCTCCCCATCTCAGTGTTAATCATGGAGTGAAGTTAATCTTGAAAGCAAGCGAGACAGAGTCTGATGACATAAAAGAACAAGCTATTGAGAAACTGAAGCAAGTGAGAGCAAACCCAGTCATTGTAATATCCTGGGATGAGGGAAACAAGTTTAAAGCAAGGCTAAATTGTGATAATAAGAGTGAGAACATCATTGAAACCCTGAACTGAGAAGCTGATACTAGGAAACCTAGTGATCATAGTTCCCTGGGACATTAAAGCAAACATAAGTTGTGGTAACAAAAGTGAGCACCCAGTAGCCCCAGAAACCAGTAAGAATAATAGACTGGAGGAGGGCAGTAACAGTACAACAGACAACTGGTCGGAGAGACCTAAGTGATTTGAGCCATAATAATCCAAGAGGGATCACCAACCCACATCCTAAAGAAAGTTCTTGAACATATTGAGGATCCCACACAAGACGGGACATGTTTTAAAAAAGCCACAAACCGAAAATATTAATGATAGATGAATATTCAGAATCTCCATAGAAGAACTAAAGAGTCTAATTAAAGATGTTGCACAGGGATACCTAAACATCCCATATTCAGTCATGGATAGATACTTTAAGTATCCTAAGGAGGAGAGAGTAATTCTCCAATCCTCAGTTAGTTCATATAGTGGTAGGGTCAGTGAGGGTAGATTTGGGTAGCAGACTTTTATTATTTGGACTTCCATAACTGACAGATTGGCACATTAGTTAGTAAGATAGGGAGGGACCTCCCATAGTGAAAGGGAAAGTTAGGCCTTATAATTATTATTCAAATCACTAAATAAACCTTGTTAAAGGGACGTCATGGTTAAGTTGCACTAATATAAACCTATAAAATTCACTGAAAAAGGTTTTGTTAAAGGGACGTTAAGGGTTACAAGTAAAACCGAAAAACCCTTAAAATTTGCCAGTTATGGAACGCTAAGCAACCATAACTCACGCCACCTCAGTGCAGTGCTAAGACTACCACCAAGGACATCAAATATGGCATCACAAATGTAATTGATGACATCACTGATGACATCACATATGAAATTAATTGTGATAAAAAGTCTCTAAAAGGGGCTGTGTTTATGATGTTAGTAACAATATGTGAGGGGTGATCGGGAGATCCATCATTAACTACTTAATGTATTAAAGAATGTACTCATCTCAACAAAATATAATATTTCTGTGTTGTTGTTAATACAGGATCCCAATCATACATAGGCAATGGCTGCAGTATGCACTATAGAAGTACCATTTCTTTGATCTGGTAATTTTGGATAGTAAAATAATGAATGGAACTTTATCAGAGTTTTCAATAATGATAAACATGGAATAAATAGGTAAGGCCTGATTCACAGATGCCTTTTATAATGGCGCACTTCCATTGGAAAATACTCTGCGAATCAGGCCCCTAATAGCTGGTAGCTAATCATTGAAGGCTTACTGCATAATTGTGTTAGTACAAACAATACACATCAGACCTACAATGCATAAAAAAACTGAGGCACATAAAAGGAAACTTAAGTAAGAAGGAAAGAAACAACAGCACCAAAAAATGACAGTACCATTAGACTGTATTATGAAGTACACAAATGATTTGTGTGTTTGAGGTTTGCTTATTTTCACCATGTAAGTCTACCATGAACTGGGGCCAAATCCTAAGGAAAGTGCCTTAACAACATAAACAAAGGTTAATGTGTACATATGTAACATCTTTTAATTGGTAAAATTGTCTCTATCAGTGAACAATATCACTTGACCTACATATTTCAGTGAAAAAAAGAAGTGGGCTAGATATGTGATGTCATCAGTGATATCATCAATGACATTTGTGATGTCAACATTGATGTCCTGGGTGTTAGTCTTAGCAGTGCACGGAGGGGCGCGAGTTATGGTTGCTTAGCGTACCATAACTGGTGAATTTCAAGGGTTTTTCGGTTTTACTTGCATTAACAATGTCCCTTTAAGAATGATTTTTCAGTGAATTTCATAGGTTTTTATTGTTGCAACTTAACCATAACGTCCCTTCAACAACATTTTTTTCAGTGAATTTCTTTTGTTAGTGCAACTTAATCATAATGTCCCTTTAATAAAGTTGTTTTCAGTGAATTCCATACGTTTTTACTGGTGCCCCTTTATTCTGCTATAAGTTCCTTATATTATATGCCCCTCACCAACTATTTCAGATATGGAGTCCGCAGACAGCGCAGTAGTCTGCTGACATCGGGCAGCATTTACAAGGCTTAGAATCATAGGGGAGAACCAAAAAAGATGTACCCAGCACCAACAAAGAGAAGTACCTAAAAATGAATGTTTACAACATGCAAATAATACCTTTTTGTACAAACAATTATTTTTAAAAAACATTTTTTATTTGACACGCATTACAATTACAATGGAATGCACCAATCACAAACCATAACTGTACAATTCATAGAATCCCCTCACTGCAACTCTGCATACAGATTGAGAAACACCACGTGTTTATTGGACAACACATTCTCACTAATTGTACGTGCATTGTATTTATTTCTCTATTATTACCTTCCATTATATAAACATGTGTTATAAGACAGAAGCCCTTTTTTTCTCACAGAAATGGCAAGCACACTTGAATGGTTAGAGTAGAACTTCCCTAAAGAAGAAATGAGCAACGATAAAATGTCCAATGGTAACAATAGATATTTTAATATAAACAAATAATGTATTTTGTACACACCTTACTAGATAATAATTTCTATTTCTCTGACAGTACAAAGTTTTCATGAAGAAACCACGCCCCAGTTTAATTGTACCCAATCCCCAGAATCACAAACAGAAGCCCCATCCCCAACTGTAAATAATCAAATCATGAACTTGTCCAACAAACTAGAAAGACGCTTTGATGAAACCTCTCTCTCTTCCTCCCCTCATAATTATTGTACAAAACTTCCTGATTCTCCCATTTATGTTTCCCATTCCGATACCCCATCCCTTACTTGAATACATATATTTGTTTGTACTATAAATGTTGTGTTTATTGTTGTGTGATTTTTCCAATTTTTTTTAAAACTCCCATTATGAGTCCGCAGACTACGCAACTGTCTGGGGTGTCCGCACTCAAAATGGAGGTGTGTTAGGTGGAAACCAGTGCAGTTCCCTCTGGGACCACTGCAAAAGATTTAGGACTACAGGTGTTTGGCAGTAAACCCACTTGGTAGCAGTCTGTACCACACAGATTCACTTGGTAGCTGTGGCTGAGCAGTCAGACTTCTCTCAAGAAGAGTTAGGCAGTATGTGGAGTATACAACATAGGGCAATTCTACACAGTAAGACAAGCAAACACGCAACAAGGCTTCGGTGTAAAGATATAAAGGTATTCATTTATAACGACACATCTATAGAAAACATTCTGGCACTAATACGGCAAAACAACTTCAATCGCAATTACTATCAGAAAAAGATCAATCCCCCTAACAATAGTTCGACAAGTCTAGGTTCAACGGCATCTCTTATTTGCAGACAGAGGTGTATGCTTTAACCTAGATGGCACTCTAGTATTCGTTAGGACGGGAGAGAAAAAGGCGGGTTAAGAAATCAACTCAATACCAATACTTGTAAGAACAAAGATGCAAGGCAAGAAGACAAGAACCACTGTAGATTCCAAAGTTCAGAGGCCAGGCCCACTCGGAGAGAGGCAAGGCGATATGTCCCAAAAAGTCTTAGTGGAAATGCGCTTCGAGTCTTTGTCGCAAATTGTTATAGGCAGATTGGACCAGTTCAGAACAAAACGTTATAGAAGCTTGGAGGCGACCCTATGGAGAGGCGAGGATTAAGACACCCAACTCTATCCGGCAACAAGGGAAGCCAGGCGGACACAGTACCTTGTTTGTGGAGAGACAGCTCCGGCGGGGGCAGTTGTTCCTGGTGGTGGATGCACGTCGGGTCTTTGCCAAGAGAAGAGATGATCTCGTAGTCGAAGGAAAGTTGAAGATCGTTGCACCACCAGGGAAGAGACCAGCCGCGGAGTGCTCCGTCACAAGGCACCACCTTTTGGTCGCGGTACAGGGGTAGTGGCTATCCGGTTGCCGAGGTGCTCTGCACGGGCAATTCGACCACTGCGTCCTGAAGCGAAGAAAAAGCAAAGGTGACTGGTTGTTCCCACCAGTCAGGGGAAGAGACTCTCCGGCAGGGAGATCTCCTCTGTCGTCGGGAAGTGGTGAGACGGTTCAGCAGGGCTCCACCAGAGGTGTCGTCATTGCAGGTCGGCTCAGCTTTATCCTCGACGGATTCTTAGGTCCTGTGGCGACTTCTGAAGATCCAGTCCCAAAAGCCCTGCTTTTATGCAGAAACCCCCCATTCATTCAGCCTAGCTGTCACTCAGAACACGCTAAGTGGTGAGCGGGGAGGCTCACCACTTGGGCCAATCACACCAGAGTGCGACCGGAGTTGGCAAGGCAATTCAGTCCAGGGTGCCTAAACCCGCTCCTATACCCCCTGTGGTAACCCAGACAGAATGGCACCACTTTGGAGGGTCTCTGTACAGAGCCTGCCAAAAGTGGAACAAAGGGCTCAACCTTTGGTTTAGGAGTCACAGAGACGAACACAGACACCATTTTAAAAAACGATTTCTGGCAGAAAATACCATCCGATAGACTTATTTAAGATAAGTAAACCGGTGGTATGTTAGAGATTAACGGGAAAAAGGTATTAATCTCCAACAATGGGATGAATCCCATAGGGTTATATTTGGGGTCGAATATAACAAGTAGTTTCCACTGCCACCAGCCAAAACTCGACGAGGGGGGACGGGACAGTGCCCCCTCGAATAACAGAACCAGGAGTAATCGAATTACCCCTACTAGTACGTCCACAATAGGATGGTTTGTACTAGTTCTGTTAGTAAATTTAGGTCTAGTAAAGCCAATGGTGACTTTACATGCCCAGGGAGACAGTAGTCAGTCCCCGGGTATGGAGTCTATGATGGAGGTCCGCTAGGACGCCCCAGTGTTACGGCACAGAGGGTGCGGTGTAACACACATAGAAAAACATATGAGACCCTATGGAGTAAAAGACCCCATAGCCCATAGAACACATTGATATTCAAAGGAATTACACACATTCATGTCCAAGAGTGGGAGAAAAAGAGTCGGGATGGAAAAAAAACAAACTCCAGAAATCCAGCAAAGCTGCTGGGGGACTCACTAGGTTAGGAAATTCAGCCTAAACAGAGAATTCTCCCTAACACTCGCCCCCCCCAGACTAAGGGACAGGAGGATTTAATCCACTCCTGGATGAATCTCATACCTCTAGTCGATGACATACATCCTAGAGAGACAATCAGCATTTTGGTGGTGACACCCTGACCTGTGTTCAATGGGTTCAAAGGTTTTCCTTTGTAAGTTATATTACCTACAAAACTTCTGAGGAACATCAGTATTTTTAAGTTTATAGGGGATCTGGTTGACCAGTTCCTCAGAAGTTGATACAACTACTGAACCTATGATAGGCTGTTTCAAGGAGCCCTTATAAAGAAACTCCTTAGATCGAGAGGGGCCTCCAGAGGTTTTCCCTACCTCTCTGTTGAGAGAAGGTTGAGTTTTAGGCCTCTTGGTTGGAGGGGATGGAGATAAGCAAGGTACATGCTTCTCCTTCCTCTGAGATATTACCTTACCTACTTTAGGAGTTTCCCCCTTAAGTCTAGGAATTGGGTTGGAGTCTTCGGTGGAAGGTCCAACAGTCTGAAGGTCTTTGGCCTTAGACTTTTCTTTTCTGGTTTTCCACCAGCACTGAGAATTACCAGTCCTCTTAGGCCTAGTTAGGGTTCCAGTAGGTCTATCCACCTCTTCCTCAGAAGCAGGGGGAGTCAGAGACTTTAAAACTGGAGAGACAATGATGGAGCTTGGTTGGGGCTCCCATTTCCCTAACATACTAGCTTGAAATTTGCCTGGGTCAGAGGTCAATTTACCAACACCAGGGCTTGTAGTGGGGTTCTCAGTAGAGGTTCCCACAGGCTTAGAGTGGTTCCTTAAGGTGGCCTCTCTAGCCAATTTGGTTTGGTTCTGGTTCTCCATACTGGGAGGCCTGGGGGTACTGGATACTACTCCTAGAGTTTTTAGATCATTCCCCAACAGGACTCTCCCAGGCATCTCAGTCTGAACACTGACAGGAATCAACACTGTCATGTCATTACACTGAATGAGGGCTGGTAGAATTGGAACCATTTGGACAGGGCCACCAGACATCTTAGTGGGACCTTTGGGTGCCTTAGCAACATCCTCAGGCCTAAAAAAGCTTTCGTCTACTACTGTTCTGCTGGCCCCAGAGTCCCGCCTGGCAGGAGTATCCTGGCCATTGACAAGAACACTGTCCATATAATAACATTTAGCGTTTTCTGGTATAGAGTCATACACACTCCTATTCTGATTACTAACCAGATCCATTGACTCTACGGCTACTCTTGCTTGAAGAACCCAGGGTTCTTCAGCAAAGACTTCAAAGTGAGCACTATTCATTTGGACTTCCTCCTCAGGAGTGAAGGCTAAGGAGACTGTGCTGATCCCAGTAGGTTTACCCTTACATTTTGGATCTCCTTTGATATGGTCAGTAGCCCCACAGAGATAGCATGTTCCAAATGCTCTCTGGAATGGTGGCTTGTTCTGACCTCCTTCTGGTTTGTGGCCAGAAGGTACACTATTTGGTTGTGGTTTTCCCTGGGGTTTACCCTGGTTATTTTGTTTGGGACCCTCTGGGGAATTTGAGTTATTCGAATTCTCTTTTGAGTCTTTTTTAGGCTGTTTTCCCTCATCCTTTTTCTGAGTTGCCCCAGAATCCTTATGAGTAGCCCTGTTGGCAACCCATAAATCAGCAGCCTTAGCTACCTTCCGGCAATCCAATTCCTTCGAATCAGCCAAGTCCTGTCTGAGCTCAGGAGAACAGGCATCATAAATAGACTCCAACATAAAAAGATTCCTCATACCCTCATAAGTGTTCACTTTGTAACCCTTAATCCATCCCTCTAAGTTTTTCAACCCTTCACTCACCCAGGTAGCCCAAGGGGTACCATCATGCTTTTTGAGGGTTCTAAACCTCTTAAGATACTGGGAAGGGTTCTTCCCGAATCTAGATATCAAAGCTAGTTTCACACTTTCGTAATCCATCTTATTCGCCTCCCCCAACTCCATTACCACATCAGTCGCAACAGGGGGGAGCCTAGAGAACAACCAGGGAAGTAAATCATTCCTGGTGATGTCCTGGAGCCCATGATTGTACTCAAACAGTTTTAACCAATCCAACACATCCAATCTCGGTTCATACATACCCACTAATTCCTTCGGCATCTGGGGTCTTTTGGGACTGGAGCTCCTAGAGGAACCAGAGGAGAGAGAAGCATTTTCCACAGACAACTTTTTCATCTCTAACTCATGATTAAGTTCTATTTCTCTGAGCCTTAACTCAGCTTGCTTCTGCTCAGCCTGGGCATTCATCCGTCTGAACTCGAGCTCTTGGTTTCTTTCAGATTGAGCCAAGAACCGTTTGTATTCTAATTTGTGCTTCATTTTTTCAAGTTCAAAATAAGCAGGGTTACATGTGGGACCTGGTATGGGCCCCGTAGGTACAGCTGGTAAGGCAGGTAGAGGAGCAGGGGAGACAGTTTCGTTAGCCTCTCCATCCTCTTCAGCCTCTTCATCACTATCATCAGAATTATGATTTAGATCAACACCATCACTGTTATCTACATTTGCTGGAGAATTTGGTTCCTCTGAACCAGTACCCAGACTTTGGTTCGCCAGCAAACTCTCTATTAGTTCTAACTTCTTGCCCCTTACAGAAAGATTCTCTTGCCTACAGAGAGCTCGTAAACTCTCAGTATTTTCACCTGACAAGGATTCTTGACTGTAAGCTTCCATAGTAGACATGTTTTTGAAAGTTGCTTTTTAGTGCTAAGCTTTGTGGTTAGTTATCCTAAAGTGTCGAAAAGCACTCTAAACTGTATACTCGATACAAATCCCACCGCTGTACACCAGTGTTAGGCGGAAACCTGTGCAGTTCCCTCTGGGACCACTGCAGAAGATTTAGGACTACAGGTGTTTGGCAGTAAACCCACTTGGTAGCAGTCTGTACCACACAGATTCACTTGGTAGCTGTGGCTGAGCAGTCAGACTTCTCTCAAAAAGAGTTAGGCTGTATGTGGAGTATACAACATAGGGCAATTCTACACAGTAAGACAAGCAAACACGCAACAAGGCTTCGGTGTAAAGATATAAAGGTATTTATTTATAACGACACATCTATAGAAAACACTCTGGCACTAATACGGCAAAACAACTTCAATCGCAATTACTATCAGAAAAAGATCAATCCCCCTAACAATAGTTCGACAAGTCTAGGTTCAACGGCATCACTTATTTGCAGACAGAGGTGTATGCTTTAACCTAGATAGCACTCTAGTATTCGTTAGGACGGGAGAGAAAAAGGCGGGTTAAGAAATCAACTCGATACCAATACTTGTAAGAACAAAGATGCAAGGCAAGAAGACAAGAACCACTGTAGATTCCAAAGTTCAGAGGCCAGGCCCACTGGGAGAGAGGCAAGGCGATATGTCCCAAAAAGTCTTAGTGGAAATGCGCTTCGAGTCTTTGTCGCAAATTGTTATAGGCAGATGGGACCAGTTCAGAACAAAACATTATAGAAGCTTGGAGGCGACCCTATGGAGAGGCGAGGATTAAGACACCCCACTCTATCCAGCAACAAGGGAAGCCAGGCGGACACAGTACCTTGTTTGTGGAGAGACAGCTCCAGCGGGGGCAGTTGTTCCTGGTGGTGGATGCACGTCCGGTCTTTGCCAAGAGAAGAGATGATCTTGTCGTCGAAGGAAAGTTGAAGATCGTTGCACCACCAGGGAAGAGACCAGCCACGGAGTGCTCCGTCACAAGGCACCACCTTTTGGTCGCGGTACAGGGGTAGTGGCTATTCGGTTGCTGAGGTGCTCTGCACGGGCAATTCGACCACTGCGTCCTGCAGCGAAGAAAAAGCAAAGGTGACTGGTTGTTCCCACCAGTCAGGGGAAGAGACTCTCCGGCAGGGAGATCTCCTCTGTCGTCGGGAAGTGGTGAGACGGTTCAGCAGGGCTCCACCAGAGGTGTCCTCGTTGCAGGTCGGCTCAGCTTTATCCTCGTCGGATTCTTAGGTCCTGTGGCGACTTCTGAAGATCCAGTCCCAAAAGCCCTGCTTTTATGCAGAAAACCCCCATTCATTCAGCTTAGCTGTCACTCAAAACACGCTGGGGAGGCTCACCACTTGGGCCAATCACACCAGAGTGTGACCAGAGTTGGCAAGGCAACTCAGTCCAGGGTGCCTAAACCCCCTCCCACACCCCCTGTGGTAACCCAGACAGAATGGCACCACTTTGGAGGGTCTCTGTACAGAGCCCGCCAAAAGTGGAACAAAGGGCTCAACCTTTGGTTTAGGTGTCACAAAGACGAACACAGACGCCATTTTAAAAACCGAGTTCTGGCAGAAAATACCATCCGATAGACTTATTTAAGATAAGTAAACCGGTGGTATGTTAGAGATTAACGGGAAAAAGGTATTAATCTCCAACAATGGGACGAATCCCATAGGGTTATATTCGGGGTTGAATATAACGAGTAGTTTCCACTGCCACCAGCCAAAGCTCGACGAGGGGGGACGGGACAGTGCCCCCTCGAATAACAGACCCAGGAGTAATCGAATTACCCCTACCAGTACGTCCACAATAGGATGGTTTGTACAAGTTCTGTTAGTAAATTTAGGTCTAGTAAAGCCAATGGTGACTTTACATGCCCGGGGAGACAGTAGTCAGTCCCCGGGTATGGAGTCTATGATGGAGGTCCGCTAGGACGCCCCCGTGTTACGGCACGTAGGGTGCGGTGTAACAAACATCAAAAAACATATGAGACCCTATGGAGTAAAAGACCCCATAACCCATAGAACACATTGATATTCAAAGGAATTACACACATTCATGTCCAAGAGTGGGAGAAAAAGAGTCTCACTCTTGGCAGGATGGAAAAAAAACAAACTCCAGAAATCCAGCAAAGCTGCTGGGGGACTCACTAGGTTAGTAAATTCAGCCTAAACAGAGAATTCTCCCTAACAAGGTGCTACCGGACAGGCGCAATGTCCAGATATGTTTGGTTTTGCATGACAAATTTTACTTAGTCCGCAGACACCGCACCTGGCCTATGGGGCAGGCGTGCACATCATCATGTAACCACACCTGTGCGGCATGACAGGGGTGTCCGAGAATGGTGTCCGTGGTTGCAGACAGTTTAACAGTGCTTTTCCAGCCAATCTGGGCTGTTACAAGCAAAACTTTACCCATGCACAGCTCTCAGCCCATTCTTGATTGATCTAGCAACTTTTTATAACTTTTCAGGGCCTATTTGTGACTCAGTAGTCCAAGGACAGCAAGACTGTCCGTGGATGGTTCCTCTAAGGGGATCCACCCATCACTTTTCCTCATTCTCAATCTGGCTAGCCAGGAGATAGCATCTTCTTGCAGTGTACAAGTTCCTCGTCGCTGATGTGCATATCTGTTTTGTGGACAGCACCTGCTTCTTCACTGCTGTGCATATTGGAGACCATTGCATCTCTTATGGCTATTGATTCTGCCCAGCCACACCCACCACCACCACCATTATCATCTACAGGGCCTGGAGAGAGGAACAGGCACGATGATGCAGAAGAGGAGGATCAAGAAGAAGAAGAGGATGAAGTGGAGGATGTCCCTGTCACCAGTACTCAGAGGGAGGCCTTGATGTGGGAATTGTATACAACCATTGGAAATGTCCCAAAGGCTAGTGCAAGCAAGATTCGATGCACTGAGTGCAAACTTGAGCTCAGTGGCCGGACACCTGGCTTGAATTCCTACGGGACTACTTCCATGAGGCGCCACACCAAACTAACCCACCCGACTGCTCTGACAAAGGTCATACCTTTCTCAGATAAGATCAGGTTTGTTTCCTACATCCCATCATCTTCATCTGCTCCTGTCACGACAAAGGATACTCCTTTGGGGCAGAGGATCCCAGTGGCAGCTTCACAGGCCATACAGAATGCTGTTGACACTTACCTTTCGAGGGTCACAGTGGTATGCATGTACTGTGAAGCACCGATCTGTAGGGGGGAGCAGTTTCGGAGTGCTTTTGAGGCTGGGATTCAAGGAGCATGAGACTCATTCCCACCTACCTGATTAAGGCCCACCCAACATCTTCCTCTCTCCACCTTCACATTCGTCCCTGTGGTTGGTGCCCCTTCCCTCCCTTCCCACTTCTCCCTTGCCTCTCCTGAGAGAAAATGCCAGAAAAGTATAAATTGAAACCATACCAAAAAGAGTTTCCTTTAGGAGCAACCTTTAACAGTTAAAAAATAGAAGTGAGAAAAAAAGTCACAGGCCTCTGTGCAGCCTGCATAGTCCGTGGACAGCGCAGTAGTCTGTGGACATCTAAGAAATTCCTCGTGTGGACAATTGAAATTATTTTAATTGTTTTGCATTCAAAAAGGGTGGCTCTTAAAAAAAGCTTTTTTGTGTTTTGGCTTTTATATATTTTTTTATTTTTTTATTTAGCAAACTGAACTAAGAAAACAATTAACAGAATTGAATTATTTTTTCTCATTTTTACAAAAACTGCTTCAAAGCATTCTGAATGTTTTCCACAAACTTCTGATTACCCACATCAGTTAGATGAACTCCATCCCAATGAAAAAATGTTGGCCCTATTAAATTTAATGTTCTCATTATGAAACGATGTCATGCCAACATCTCTAAAAAAAGCACACACAGCTTTATTGACGTTCCGCCCTGCTTTTTCCATTTGCGGACCAAATGAACTGGAACACCTCCATATCTGTCTCTGTGCAATGCGTGAATAAATTATTTTGGAATTAGGGAACATTTCCTTCAACTTTCCCAATGTCTCCTTCATTACAAATTTCAATGAAATTCCAGTCACGTTCCCCAAACTGTTCCCACCACAAGGAATGATAATAATGTTTCAATTGAACCGTTTTGCACAAAATGGGAGCAAGTCTAACCAGTTCATGCCTCACACTCCATAACAGAACACTTCCAATTCAGGGAATCCAAGATTTTTGGCTATTCCCCAATGCTCAGCATACACCTTCACCCAGTGGACCAAGAATCCCCCAAAATTCAAACACTCTGCCTGCAGAAAGACATTGCCAAGGCCATTTTCAATCCTCTCACAACTCCTACTAACAAAACTCCTGCTACCCTCTCTTCCTGTGCACCACACCTAGGAAACCTGATTGGCTGATCCCCCCAATGTCTGCCTACACCTCGACTGTCCCCAGCCTCTGCAGTCCCCTTTCCATTCCAGGCAACCTTAAAGGACCTGAATGTGGCATGTGCCATCCTCGGACTACCAGAGTGTCCTCGGGCAGTTCATCCAATTGAAGGGGGTGGGGAGGTTAACACTTAATTTAAACAATGTATTACACACTGGTGGCTCATAAAAGACCCTTTTTTGTTTTTTTTTTCAGTTTTGATTTTATTTTTTGCTTTTCTGATTTTGATTTCTAAACTACTTACAAATGTTTTCATATGCACTGTACGCCTTGTTCACATACATCTTCTCAGTGCATTTTGAAAATGTACAAGGAACATATGAGTCCCATAATCAGTAAAATTAGCCCTGAATGAAAGTGCAGAGCAGCAGAATGGAAGTGGCTAACCTCAAGCTCACCCTCTGACAAAGTGGCCTGCCGCTTGCTCCAAAGGCAATACAGACTCGCCATCCGTGCAAACAAAAGAGACCACATTTAGGCACACGTCTCCAGCGCATCCAATAACTCAGCGGAACTTTTCAAAATCTGCAGGGAAATAGCCAACCCCTTTGCAGTCTCCTCTTCCCCTTCTCCTTCACAGGCCCTCTGCAATGCATAGGCATCACACTTTTCCACCAAAACTCAGGACATTCTGACCACCCTTTATACAATACTGCTCAACCCATCCCACACACCCCCTCTACACATTCCTCCCTCCTGCCACCTTCTCCTACTTCTCTCCTGTCACACCTGAGGAAGTTACCAGAGTTGTCTGCTCCATGAAGATCACATCTACACAGGTCTTCCCTTGCTCATCCAGGACCATCAAGGATAACATTGACTCTCTTGCCCCTGCTCGCACCGATTTCTGCAATAATTCCGTTATCACTGGATCGTTCCCCTCCCACCTTTAGCATTCCCTTGTGTGCGCCCTCCTGAAAAACCCTTCCTCTGAACCTACCTCCTTCTGGGGAAGCTACTTGAGAAGCTGGCTTTGCCCCAACTGAACTTTCACACTGAATTTGTTGGTGTCCTCCACGACTATCAATCTGGATTCCGAGCATCCAGAGGCACAGCAACTGCTCTTCTGAACATCTATGAAGAACTGCTGGCATCTCTGAACTCCAACTCCCTAGCTATCCTTATCCTTCTTGATCTCTCCTCTGCATTTGACACAGTTAACCATTCCATCCTCATACAAAGGCTCCACAATACACATGGTATCTCAGAACGGGCACTGGATTTACCTCTTTCCTTACTAACCGCTCTTCCCAAGTCATTGTGAGCCCCTTCTCCTCTCCTACTTCCATCTCCTCCTGTGGTGTCCACCAGGGCTCTATACTCTTGCACTGGCTCTTTAACATCTACCTTGTTCTCATTGGACGCCTCAACTCCACCTTCTCCTCCAACTTCCAGTGGCATGCAGACAACACACAGCTCTTCTTCAGACTCTCTGCTGATCCTCTTGCACTCTCCATCATCCCTGACTGCCTATCTGACATCCAGTCCTGGTTGCTTCAATGATCTCTTCCTCAATGCCTGTAAAACTGAGATCCTTCTCATTGGGAACCCTGCTCCCTCCTTCTTCCCCTCACTCTGCCGTTCTCCATGGGCTCTCCCCCTGCACCTTCAACTGAAATCAGAAACCTTGGAGTCATCTTTGACTCCTCTCTCTCCTTCCTCCCTCACACTCAGGACATTCAGCTCTTCCTTCTCAAAGGAATTCTACCTTTTCTCACTTTCCCTCAGAGGCTCAATGTGCCTCAAGGCCTCGTTCTCTCTAGACTTGACTAGTGTATGGCCTCCTCCTGAATCTGCTTTCTTCCACTCTGCGACCCCTTCAAATTATCCAGAATAGGGCAGCAAGACTTATCCTTGGCCTTAAGCCCGGGTACTGCATTTCTCCCACACTAAAAAGTCTTCACTGGCTCCAGGTTGCATCATACAAACGGCTGTCTGGGCCATAGGACCACACTATCTTGAACTTTATCTCCCTAAACACTCTCCCTCTAGACCACTTCACTCCTCTGGCACCAACCCAACAGAGGGCAGGGGGTCACTAATTTTCCTCTGAGGGCTTCCTCTTTTGAAATGGCCTCCCCCTCTCCCTGCACCTTGAGCAGGATCTTCTGAAATTCCTGAAGCTCCTAAAGACTTTCCTCTTTTCCTCCTCCTTCCCTCCTTCTCTCCACTGCTAATCCCACAGTTGCTGTATCGGTGTCCTTGGCCCTTATGCATCTTCTGGGCCTTGACCTCCCACACCAATTCTTCCCAGCTCCTGTCTATCCACAGCACTTGAATCTGCACACCATCTGCTGTAGAGACTCACACTTACACCTCCCGTGGCCCTGGTGCACTCAACATTCCTAGCACTTCGTCCATGGCTCACCCACAAGCTCTGACTGCCCAGCACTTACCTCTTCCTTTCTGCACTTCCACGTTCTGAATACTCACAAGGCATAGTATGTTTGTCCCTCTCCCTCTTCCCCCTCTGCTCTTAAAATTGTGTTGTAGTTTATTTTACACCTTCCTTACCTCCCTGCCCTGTGGGTGCTTTGAAACAGTGGGCCTCATTACGATTTTGCCGAAAAAAAAAAGAAAATGACTGGCATGCGGGTGCTACTGTGTCCGTGTAGCATGGCTGCCACAATCTACGGTAGATTCTGAGTCAGCGTGCATGCGCATTCCGGCATGCTGGAAACGCTAGCACCGGCATGCTGGTAACGGCCCCCAAACCCAGGATATGGCATCCTCGATGCTGTAGACATCGACTCCAGCACCGATGACGCCGTAAATGCTCGTACAAGTAATACCGGCACCGGAAACAATGTCATCTCACCGAACGGGAAATGCACCGGCGGCCATTATAAAATCACATTCCATTGCAATTCTCATTGTACAGGAGTGTTACTGGATAAGCAAGTACTTACAGACCTTGATGAACATGTCGGCTAGGCAAGCAGCCATCTGTCACTGCAAACCACGCTTCAGGGAACAGAAACTAAACATGATGGCAGACACACTTGTGGAGCATGCTGATGTGGTGTTATGTGCTGATCTGCGGCGCCCAGCACAATTTAGAAAGAAGGCCATTTGGGAGGAAGTTGCTCGCAAAGTCTCAGTGTTGGGGACAACACCCCGGATGGTCCGGGATTGCGGGAAGAGGTGGGACGATCTCCATCTCTGTGTCCGCAACCTCCTCGCCCTAGAGCGCAGCCAGGGGCTGGCCATAGGAGGTGGTGCGCCATCCCCCCCATCAAACTGCAGGCGTGGGGGGAGACCTGCAGCACAGTCCTCCATATGGAGAGCATAGAGGGAGTGGAAGATGCAGAGATGGGAGCAGCGACTTCCGATGATACCGGTGAGTGTCTGTGACCATAATACCAAATTCACATCCCTCACCTTGTATCCCCAATGGTGAAGTCCGAAAGTCACATGAGTGGGCAAAGATCCCTGCTGCCAGTCCACCCACCGACAACCTCCTTCCACACAGGTACAATGTACGTGGCAGGAAGACAAGAAACAAACCCCACTGACACAAACCACATTTCCCCTGTATTGCCCACACAAGTACCATCTGCATGCACACAGACACACATCAATGTCCAAGTGCTGGCATCACTGCTGTGCCAGCACATGGCTAAAGCCACCTCATGTCAAGATGCACACATCAATGACACTAGTTTTCACACCCACCATCTCCCTTCCTGCAGAGTCAACTACAACACAGCAACATTCACAAGTGAAACACATCCGTTTCACAATCGAACTCTACATGTCACACCCCTGTGGCATGGCCACAACACAGAACCCACTAGACACCAGTACCCCAGCCAACAGACACAGCACACTCCATGGAAGCACCACAAAGATACTCCCACACTGCATCCCCACACATTAATGTGTGCACCATACCATGCCCTCCACCATGTCCATGACAATGCACATGACTCTGAATGTACTAGCATTGATGTGTGTCAGATGGATTCACATCCATTATTGATGCCCTGCCTTACTGTCCCCCACAGACACATCATCTGACGGTGAGGGTCAACATGCCACCACACCCAGGTCCACTGCAGCACGTTTCCGAAGCACAAAATCCACCACTTCTAGCCAGGAGCAAAGCACCTCCTCCGGAAGACCAGAGCTTGCCACAACATCTTCTGCACAGCACCCCCCGCCACCAGGAAACACATGCTTCCCAGCAGCCCCAGCAGCCAACAAAACACCTGTGGACAAGCAGCCCGGCAGTCTACAACCATGTGGCCAAGCAGGCACATCAGGCCACAACCCCTGTGGCCAAGCAGGCACATCAGGCTACAACCACTGCGGCCAAGAAGGCACATCAGGCCACAACCCCTGCAGCCAAGCAGGCACATCAGACCACAACCCCTGCAGCCAAGCAGACACATCAGGCCACAACCCCTGCAGCCAAGCAGGCACATCAGGACAGAAACCCTGCAGCCAAGCAGGCATGTCAGGCCACAACCCCTGCGGCCAGGCAGGCACATCAGGACACAACACCTGCGGCCAAGCAGGCACATCAGCAGGAAGAGCCTGAATGCCCAGTCCAGAGCCTGCAGGAAGAGGCTGATTCCCTAGTCTAGAGCCTGCAGGAAGAGGCTGATTCCCCAATCCAGAGCCTGCAGGAAGAGGCTGATTCTCCAGTCCAGAGCCTGCAGGAAGAGCCTGAATCCCCACCACCCAGCCCCATGCCCAGACTTGCAATACCAACAGATGGCTCTGTAGCACACAGCACTGTGGAGGCCAGTGGGCCCGATAGACACAGAGTGACGGTGGCCATGAGGGTGAAGCTGTTTTCACTCCCCCAGGCCCTCGGAGCCCACCTCCCTTGCCACTACCAGGACTCCTTCACATACGGTACATTGAGGGGCACCTCACTGGAATGGAAGGGCGGCAGCAGGTAATGCATGCCTTGGTCACCCAGCACCTCACTGAAGCACAACTGACAAGGCAGACGATGCAGGACTCCATGCGCAACATGCGAAGGATGCTCGGCAGAGCCACGGAGGGTGTGTACCACCTGGTGAGGCGTGTGCGAAAGGCAAAGGGAGTGATGTCCAATATGGCCGAGTCAATTGAAAGGTTGGTGACTGCTATCGCCGGACAACGGCACATCTTCCAGCACAACACCCACCAGCTCCATTCAGAGTAGCCCTGTGCGTCGGTCACAGCGGCTCTGAGGCTCACCCCCATCCGCAAAAAAAAAAGAGGCCGTAAATAGGCAAAGTGACTACTGCATGTGTGGAGGGAGTAGTTGGGAAGGGCTAGTGGGGGACTGGGGGAGGGGTTGTGGGGTAAATTTAACGGGATAGTAGTATTAGGTGGAAAATGCAAATCTGTACATAGTTTATCCTTATTCAATACACCTGTTGTCATAAAAAAACATGACTTGACATTGCTTCTTGAGTGTGTGTCTATTTAATTATGTACAGTTTCCACTGCCCAGTGTGACCCATGCCCAGTGCTGTGTATTTTCCTGTCCATCAAAAGTAGTGTTCAATTAAATCTTGCTGTGTTGCACGTCCATCATTGCCATTGTGGCGTAGAGGAATTCCAGAATCTTCCTCATCCTCATCCTCAGGTGGCATCATGTCCATATCAGGGGGCAGGGGGACGTTGTGCCAGATGCACATGTTGTGTAGCATGGCACATACTAGCACAATTTTGCCCACCTTCTCAGGGGCCGTAAATTAGGGCACCCCCCCGACCTGCTGAGGCAGCGGAACTGGACCTTCAACAGTCCAAATGTCTGCTCGATGGTGAAACAAGTGTGTACATGTGCACGGTTGTAGGCCTCTTTGTGCCTGTTGTGTGGTTGCCTGATGGGGGTCATGAGCCAACCCATCAGGGGATACCCGCCATCAACTGCATGGGAGCAGGAGAAAGGGTACTTGTGATTAATTTGGTCATTCCATGTTAGCACTGGCTGTACAGTATTCATAATAAAATGCAACTAAGCACAGGGATTCATAACTTTACATGGCATGTGTCATTCTCTATGAACCCGGTAAGTGAATTTAGGCCTGAACCATGGGAGGGGGTGGGGGAGATGCAGTTGCTGTCACATTGGCCCATTCAATGTGAACCTGCACTCTCACAATTCATGTACAACAGACCACAACGGTCTCAGATTTATTTAATGTGTCACCAATGGAAATTGTGCATATGCAGTGGCAACTCACACATTTGCCTGATTTGCTTCATGTAATACAGTGGTATCCACAGTATGCATTCAACATATACAGGTCTCCATGTACATATCCATCGACGCCTTCCCACATATGACTAGGTCAGATATCCATTGGTGGTTTGTACGACGGGTGAAGGGTTACGTTACCGTAAAACGGCTGGGTGGGTGTTAGCATGGTGGAACAAAGCTACATTGGATGAATCCCACACCTCTCAATCATATCTTGGTGGTAGTCAATCATTTTCATTTTTTTCATTTTCATACTTGGAAGTGTCCCTTAAGGAGACATGACAGGCATACTGATCTGCACCGTACCTGTGGACTTAGTGCAGTAACTGATTTTTTTCTGTGTGGCAGCTGGTATTCTCTCTGGCAGGGCAGCATTACTCGTGCATGGCTCTGCTGAGATCATGTATTTCATGCATTGTCACTACAGAGTGGTTCATTGTAGTACATGTGGTTCATGTTTTTTTATGTTCCTGATACATGTGCTGGTGTGTGCACTGTGTCTGTTGATTGCATGTAGACACGGCTGTGAAGGCCTTGCACATCTGCATGCATTAGCTGTGTTGTACATTCTGTTACATTTACAACGGTCACAGTTGAAGGCACCCAGTACGCTGTGTGTGGTCTTGTTCCATTCAATGTGTGTGGTTCCATGTTGTGCAGGTTGGGAATGATGAGGTTGCAAGGTCTAATTCCTCATCTGACTTAGCCTTCTATTGCCCTACCCAGTCTCCCTCACTTCATTGCATACCTGGTAATGTTTACAGGTTTTTGCAGGAGTGATGATGGATTGATGCATGTAGTGTGCACTTGTGCTCCTCATGCATGCAATCATATGCTATGTTCCGACACCCCTCATGGCCCTGTGGTTAGACTCACCCAGCAGACAGGTTGCCAATGCTGGTAACTGCCCCCCCCCCTCCCAATTCAACACCCCTCATGGCCCACCTAGCAGACAGGTAGGCTATGCAACTGCCCCCCACACCCCAATTCAACACCCCTCATGGTCCACCCAGCAGACAGGTTGCCTATGCTGGTAACTGCCCTCCCCATTCAACACCCTTCATGGCCCACCCAGCAGACAGGTTGGCTATGCTGGTAACTGCCCCCCAAAATTCAACACCCATCATGCCCCTGTGGTTAGACTCACCCAACAGCCAGGTACGATGTCCAGCGTGTCGTGCCATGAATCGGGGCAGCGTGGAGTTGCGCAGCACCATGGCATCATCTGTGGAGCCAGGGAATCTTGCACAGCATTGTGAGATTATTTTGTGTGCATCACACACCATCTGTACATTCAGGGAATGGTACAGCTTCCTGTTGCGGTACACTACCTCCACAGCATGCCAGACAACCAGCTCCCCAGGGTTGGGAGATTCCATCCAACTGCCCCACTGTGTGCTGATAAGTGCCTGGGGCAAGGAAGTGTAGCACAGACACTATCTTCAGCAAGGGGTGGGGGGGCTGTCTGGATATTGATTAGGCTCACCAGGTCATCATGTATGAGGTCCACTTTTGTGTTGATTATGTCCCTGTCCAGCTGGTACAGGGTGTAGATCTGAGCAGGGGTTAGATTGAATGGGCTGGCCCTTAGGTGAGGGATCGGTGGCTGCCTGCGGGGTACAACTGCCTGCACAATGGGTATCTGCCAGCCCATTCTCGCCCTCCTTTTCCTCCTGTGCCTCCGCTGCATACTCTGGCTCACTGCCTCCTCAAAGAGTAGCTGTGCAGGCATGTCCTCCAGCTCCAGTACTGCTAGTGCTAATGGTAGCATTGTGGATTTGGGAGGGGTGTAGTGTGTGGCAGTGCTCTTTTTGTGCTGTGCCAGACTCCATTGCCTCCTCCTGTGCTTATAGTGTGCACCCGTGTCAGGTTTCTACACACTAGATTCCTATTAACGGTTACTACACGATGCCAGGGTTTATGGAATCATTGTATCCGTTATTACCGGCATGCCCATGCCGGTAACTGCATGTCCATTTACCTCTTGATGTGGGCCTAATTTCTGCATGCCGGTGTCACTGGCACGGCTGACGCATGTCAACGATGATACTGGCAATGGTATATCCGGCCATAGCGGGTCCCTGCCAATGCCGGTGGCACCGGCATCGCGACTCGGAATACTCCGGTCCGGTAAAGGATGCTGGTATGGTAATACTGGCATCGATTTTACCGGACCGGCAACCTTGTAATGAGGCCCAGTATATTCTTATTCTATAATCGCCTAACAAGCAAACAATAAATAAATCAATACATTGTGTTAAGGTGGAGCGTGAACCATCTCCCCACTTCTTTCTTTTGTGATGGGGTGGGGGTTTTTTATGGGGCGATGCTGTCAATTGTTTCAGCGATCCATTTCTGGATTAGGACTGCTTTTTCCTCCAGTTTGGTTGCTTCCAAGGTGGCTATCAATGGTTTTGAGGATTATAGTTGTTCTTCCAAGTTGCTGTTTTTGACAGTATTCAAATTTCTTATCCAGATCGGGGGGTACTTTACGGGCTGTATGGATGGTTTTGATGGCAGTTGGATCACAAATGTTATAATGAGGTGGTTGCTCCATAGTATTTGTATTGATGGTCGGAGTTGTGATCAGTTTTTTGTTGGTGAAGATTGAGTATGTTTTGCTGAGTGTGTCGCTCCTTTCACCATCTGTCGCAGTCTCATTGTATCAAGCTGCTTGCTTAGTGAAATGCATCAGAGCAATCTGGATTGTTTATCTTTTTTGGGTTTGGCTCATTTTCCACAGCATGTACCAAAAGGGAATCGGACTCTAAAACTTTGGCAATTAGAGGCAAGATTGATTATGTACCTTGCGACATTGCAGGCTAAAGAACATAATCTTGACATTAAATATGTTTTCTTGGAGTGATTTGTGTGATTTCCGTACTTGATGAAGGGAACATGTTATTTATTTGATTGCTGCTTATTTGCAAGTTCATGACAGGGCCTGCGGTACCAGCCCTGTAGTTATGGTTAAGTTGCTCAACTCATAGAAAGGGCACTTTTTGGGCGGCTTATAGCTTTGCTCCCTCTGGATGAATCCTTATCAAACTTTGCAGAAAATGTATGAATTATTCTGTCAAGTTTGGTGAGGTTTCGTAAAGGGGGGAAAAGTTGTAGGGGGGGTCAAAAATGTCCATAGACTCAATGGAAAAAACATGTTGCTCACGTCTACAGCCCAAAGCGCTGGACAGATTCTAAACAAATTTGCGGCAGGAGCGGCAGCTTTGTCCCGAAAGCATGCTTTTGTAAATTTGGTGTAAAACCGTCCAGTATTTCTTTTTAAGAGGCCCAAAAGTAGGTAAAAAAAACTGTGATATCTGGATTCGGTACACAGACCCACTTCCCTGTTTGGTCCGCGGACAGGCCCAAGATTGGCCCAGAGGTAGACGTGATGTCCACGGACATCGGACGCACCCACTGATTGGATGATTTTTGGAAACGCCTGCCATGTTGAATTCAATGACATCCGCTGGTGTCCGCGAACATCGCAGTAAAAACCTATAAAAATACATATCATTGCACTTGTCAAACTCATCAAACAATCTCTGGGGAGCTGAGGGGTGATGAGGATGGGATATGGCTGTAAGAAGCCAAAAGATTGTTTTTTTTCATCCCCGAAGCCCACGAACAGTCCGGTTGTTCGGGAACAGTCCTGTGATGTTCGTGAACACTTCAGAGGTACAGGGACATCTATGCCTAGTTCTGCGTTACAGGGTTGGTGAAAAGCAGTTTTTGGATGGCTTATAACATTGGCGCCACTCAATGAAATTGCATGAAATGTTTGAATTTTCTTCTAGACCTAATTCTGAATGGTTTTGGAAAGTGTGGCGCTGTTTCGGCGAGAGGGAACAAAATCAGAGGGGGATCCCAAAATATTGTAAAGGCTTATACACGTGGTGTCATTTGACGAATCTACACAAAAGTGTGCAAACACATTTTAGATCTAGATATAAATGTTTTTGTACAGTTTGGTGTGATTTTGTCAAAAGGGGGCTAAATTACAGGGGGGATCTCAACATTTTTAGATGGTGTATAACTTTGTTGCCGTTTGATGAATGTGGACAAAAGTTTCCAGAAAGATTGTAACCCCAACTTTGAATGTTTGAGTAAAGTCTGAATGGATTTTGTCCAGTGGGGGCTAAGTTATATGACTATTGTACGTACATACATTTTGACACTTTTGAAAAAATAAAACATGGGCGGATTTCCAGCAGACTCGTGTAAGGTGCACTGGTAAGGTCCTTAAAGCATGGTTTTGCAAATGTGCCTGTGTTTTATTTTTTGACAAGTGTCATAATGTAGGTACAAAAAATAGTGATGTACTTTTGGTGACTGAGGTATAGCCTGTGGCCATGGGCAGTGGCCAGATTGTCCAGGTCATGGCATAAGGTCATGAACCGGACAATATGTCTACTGGCCATGACCACGAGGGACGACAAAAGTGGTTAAAGTGGCCATGTCCACCTGGGACCGGCTATGTCTTAAAAAAGTGAGATATGCTTGAAAGGGAACAAAAAATTTGCTAGTGGTAATATGGTCATAGGGTTCTCTCTTTGCCTTCTGCAGGCTGCCATGGAAAGGGAAGAGGGGCTTCCTTCCCTTTCCATGGTGGCCATCTTGGAAAAGGATTTGATGGCCGTCCCGCTGTAGGAAAAAAAATCTTTTTTTTTTTTGCACCCCGGGTTACCACTTTGGGATCCCGCGGTGCTAAAGGCCTTCATCCCCCATTGCAGGGGCTGGAACATGGAATAACGGTCTATAGCCCTCAATATCTGCCCTCGCTTCTCTTGGGCCGATAACTTGGGCTGCCGGGCCCTATCCCCCATTCCAGTCCTGGAACGGGGGATGAACGCCACATTATTCCCATTAGCATAACACAAAATGCTAATGGAAATGTTGGAAAAAAGTATTGAGTGTATGTACTTTACTGAGAAATGTAAAGTAGATGGAGTCTATGAGATTTTATTTTTAGTTCTATTTTTTACCTGTGAAAAGGGATTCCTAAAGGAACCTTCCTTTTGTTGTTGTTTGATGGAATTTTGTTTTGCAGGAGCAGGTAGAACATAAGGTGGGTAGGGAAATGAGGAAAGAGGCACCAAGCATTAATATGGAACGGCAGGTGGACAGTGGAAGATGTTGTGTGTGTGTTACTTCTATGGTAGGTGGCAGTGTTTCTCATGCTCCTTGATTACAGCTTCAAAAGCATGTCGAAATTGCTTCCCCCTGCAGAGTGGTGTGTTGCAGTATATAGAGAGGACTGTTGACTTTGAAAGATACGGATCAACAGCCTATTTTACTGCTTGCAAGCTAGTTGGTGGGATTTTGTGTCCCACAGAAGTAGGTTGTGTGGTTGCAGTATTGGTTGAGGAAGATGAGTTGGAGGAAGACAGCCTACTACTTGTTAAGAAAGGAACAACCTTTCTGAGAGCATTGCGGTGGTTGGATTTGGTGTGGCGGTGCATGGAGGTGGTCCCGTAGGAGTACTGTCCAGGTAGTCCGTGACTGAGTACAAAGTTGCACTAAGTGCATTTCACTTTGGTAGCTTTAGCCTTTGGCACATTCCCCACAGTGGTAAAGAACTGCCACACCCATGATTCTTTCTGGGTGCTAGTGGTAGGCACTTCCTCTAGCTCATGTTCTTGGTCCTCTTCATTGCCTTTGGAAGTACTGCGCTTTTTTTGTTGTGCAGGTCGTCCAACTGGTGGTGGTGGTGGCTCTTGCAGAGGAGGGATGGCAATAGCTGATGACATTTTTAAGATAAATAGCAGTTTTGCTAATATTCTGAGCTTAAAAGTTCCTAGATCAGTAGAAAATGCAGTTCCGAACTGTCCTCGAAGCACAGACCTGATCGTGAAGTGCGGACGTCTTTGCGGACACCTCATAATGCCGCACGTGAGCGCATGGTCACGTGGCACTATCCGGAAGGTCCGCAATGACGTCAGACGTTCGTGGATGTCGACAGATGCAAAAACGTGGAAAAAGTTGAATAAAGTGTATAGAAGTGTTAAAAATGATGCTAGAAGGTGGGAAATGGCGGAGTTTTAAGGTGACACTTTGTAAATTGGACACAAATGTTGCTATATTGGGGGTAGGTATGATATTAGTAAGTTGTAGGAAAATAGCATGCACTGGTAAAAACCCATGAAATTCACTTAACAAACTTAGTTAAATGGATTGTATGGTTAAGTTGCATTAATAAAACACCTTTAAAATTCACTGAAAAAATGTTGTTAAAGGAACATTATGATTAAGTTGCAGTTATAAAAACCTATGAAATTCAATGAAAAAACATTGTTAAAGGGATGTTATGGTTCCAACTAAAACCAAAAAACCTCAGCAATTCGCCAGTTATGGTATGCTAAGCAACGATAACTTGTGCCACCACCGTGCACTGCTAAGACTAAAACCCAGGACATCAAAGATGACATCACAAATGTCATTGATGACAGTGTGTACCAGAGGAGCAAGGACTATGTCATTTGGTGGGAGAGGGTCCAGGACCACAAGCTGGCGATTCCTTAATTCTTGAGTGTCAACTCGAGACGCAGCACTCCTATACGAAACCGCGGTTTTGAGCTGGGAAGCTCGCTGGATGGCCCAGGAATACTTCCGATGAGGCTGTTTGTGAGGGTAATCGTGAGGTGCCGAGAGTAGTTGTTGCCAATACTCTAAAGGGTTGAAACACTCTGGCAGGCCTTCAGTGATCGATGCAAAAATAGGGGTCCAACGGGACAACAGCTGACTCAGGGTACCAAACCTTCCAGCATATCTCCGGCAGTTCCATGGGTCTGCTTTAGCATTTGAGGATACTTGGCTCCTTCTGTAGTTTGGAGTGATCTTCAGGTTACTGACCTGGAATTGATGCAGAACCCCTTTCATTATCCAAGATATGTTTTGTGCTCAAACCTGGCATAATCAATCGAGGATCTGCTCTCTTGCATGCACACCAGAAGTGGACCAATTACAATCAAGGTCCACAATGGTCCCAATTATTCAGGCATACCCGACCTACTGGCACCAGTAGTGTAGATTGGGACCAGACAGTCCCAATCCTCTTCATGAGCACTAGCACACATGACATGCAGGAGCCCATGAAAGTTGTGGTTTTCCTGGGAGGCTGTGTGTCCAAATAAGGAATTCCCTGGTCTGCTCGACCTGGGGGAAGGCAAAGGAAAAAAATGGCCAAAAGGACCAAACAAAAGACTTTGCGGCACAGCCATTTTCGGCACTGCCCACAGTCTTGAGCCAAACGCGATAAACGTGAATTGGTTCATTAAAAAGAAGTAAAAATACATTAAAAGTAAACTGCTGTCACCAGTTCATCCTAGACACATTTGTGCAATCACTCAAAAATCTCTAGAGTGTGTCTAGGGCCATAAACAAAAGTACCCCTATGCGTGGCACTGTAAGGTACTTGGCACATAGATAAAAAGTTATCAAGAAATGGCAACATAGTCAAAGACTAAGGGAAACAAAGTTTTCCATTACTGACGGTATGAAGGACGTGTCTGTTTCCTCATAACAGATGAGCAAAAGCTCAGAGCAGCGCAGCTGAACGCTGTGCTCCACTGGAGAATGTCAGGATAGGTTAGCCAAACAAAGGCAAAATGTTTTGGGGGGGTTCATTAATGGAGGGAAAATTGCACCTAAGGGAAATGTGTCCGAACACACTGGCTAACTGCTGGGGCACAGCTGTCCCATGGGTGGGGTACACAGCTGCCAGACCCGCAAGGGCATTGCTGAAGGGAGTTGAGGGGTTCTACTGGTGTCAACTAGATACAGGGCCTGGAAACTGTGAGGTTTGTGAGGAACCAGACCACCATTCTCAGTGGCAGTGGCATGAGTTAGCAGGGAAGGGATTGAGGAAACAGAAAAGCAGACTTTTGAGAAGTTTCCAGAACTTTAGGAAGTCCAGCTCAGATCTAAGTAGAGCAGGAAGGCTGTTCTAAAGAGAGGCACCTGCCGAAGCGAGATATATGCCCCCCGCTCTCTGTGTCAAAAAGAATTTGACAAGCAAAGAATTGGAGTTAGAGGAGCATGGGGCCTTAGCAGGGGAGTAGTTAGGGAGACAAAGTTGTAGATATGGTCCCAGCCCCAGAAAACCTTCTCAATGATACAGAATACCTCGATTTTCATCATTGCGGCCACCACAGCCAATGTACAGATTTAAGGGCTGCAGCGATACGATCACTGAGCTTGAGGCCAAGGATAAGTCTTGCAGCCTGATTTGTACACTAGCTGATGGGGGCATAGACAACAAAGGGGGAGGTTCAGGAAGAGCCTGTGGCAGTATTCCAGCCTAGAGAGGACCAGGGATCTAGAGACCTTAAGCTTTTGGGGGAAGGTGAGGACCGGTAAAATGCCTGTAAAGAGGTGAAGCTCAAAATGGGCTGTCTTTACAAGCTCCAAAATGCAAGGAGCAAAGGAGAAAGAGGTGTCAAAGAGGAACCCAAGGTTTATGTCCTCACAGGATGGTAAGGGTGGATGGCCCAAGGACGGCGGCCATAGGGTAAGAGGAAAACAGGGCACAGGTGTCCCAATAAGCAGGATCTCTGTCTTACTGCAAATGAGACAGACATTGTCAGCCGCACACAATTCCTGCATGGCGGTCAGACAATCAGGGATAAAAGACAGGGAAAAGAAAGTACTAGAGGGAAGTTTCAAGGAAAGCTGTTTGTCATCAACATACTACTGGAAATGAGAATAGAAAAAGGAGATTAGGTGAGCCTGAGGGACGAGATAGATATTGAAGACACACAAAGATAGGATAGAACCCTGGGGTATTCTGCAGGTAGAGAGTGAGGTGGTGGAGTAGAAACTGCCCAATTGCAGTTGGGAAGGGCTGTTAGTGAGGGAAACAAGTCAGCCAGTCCAGTGCCCGGTCTGTGATGCCAAATGTATCATGTAACTGTTTAATGAGGATAGAATGATTGACTGTGTTAAAGGCCGAGGATAGATCCAGGAGCACTATCCTCAATTGTACTAGAACCAAAAATACATATACACTTCAATTATATAATTCTACCATATTAAAAATACAGTATACTCGCCCTATAGTACCTATAATAACTATACACATGGTTTATAGTCATAATGTCGAAAAAAAAATGTCGACAGACAAAAATGTCGAAAAAAAAATGTCGAAAATAATAATGTCGACATCCTATACTTATAATGTAAAAAGTCATTTTTTCGAAAAAAAAATGTCGACTTTTTTTTTTGACATTATGACTATAAACCCTTAAAACTATCAACACCTCACCCAACACCCCCCTGCCACCCCCCCCCCCACACCCCCCAACCACCCTTTCACCCCTCATACTCAACACATACCAATTATTTATTTATTTATTTATTTATTCAATAATTAAATAAATAAAAATTGTATTTACTATGGGGGGGTCCCCCCCCAACCCCCCCTCACCCAACACCCCCCTGCCGCCCCCCCACACCCCCCCAACCACCCTTTCACCCCTCATACTCAACACATACCAATTATTTATTTATTTATTTATTTATTTATTCAATAATTAAATAAATAAAAATTGTATTTACTATGGGGGGGGGTCCCCCCAACCCCCCCTCACCCAACACCCCCCTGCCGCCCCCCCACACCCCCCCAACCACCCTTTCACCCCTCATACTCAACACATACCAATTATTTATTTATTTATTTATTTATTCAATAATTAAATAAATAAAAATTGTATTTACTATGGGGGGGTCCCCCCCCAACCCCCCCTCACCCAACACCCCCCTGCCACCCCCCCACACCCCCCCAACCACCCCTCATACTCAACACATCATATATATATTTATTTATTTAATTATGCATACACTAAATTAATGTCGAAAAAATATCGAATAATGTCGACATTTTTGTTTGTCGACATTATTGTTTTTCGACATTAATTTGTCGACATTTTGACTGTCGACATTATTGATGTCGACATTATGACTGCACACCTATACACATATTACTATACTGTATGTGGCCAGTGGCCAGATTCTTGGGGGCGCGGCTTACAACCATGCCCCCAAGAATGTGGCCACTGGCCACAACCAGCACAATAGAATTAAACCATATAACAAGTATGTACAGTACGCCTTCAACTAACAAGATTCACCCAAATCCCACCCCAATAACGTTCACAGACAAAATAATTAACTGCAGACACGGCAGCATCTGGACAGCTTATTTCACCTATAAAAAGAGTTCAATATCAGCCTTTTTTCACTCCTCCACCCCTTCTAGCCCCTCTTTCATCCATAAAATAACCCCAAATATACTTCCCATACTTCTTTTCTTCACTGCGCTGCCTGCGGTCAAAGACCATGATTCACCCATCAAATATCGCGACCATTTCTAAATTGATGACGCACCTCACATTTTCAAACATCCAATCAGCATACACCTCTCTGTAAAGGTTGGTGACCATTCGTCGAACAACACCAAAGTTATAAGTTGCCAAAAAGTATTCATGCTTTAAGTTGAACAACTTAACTAATGATATTATTACCATTTATTATACAAATACTTCTCATAAACAAATATCACAATTTCTTATGTTGACAGAAATGGTAAACACACTTCAGTGGCTAGAAGAAAACTTTCCGAAAGAAGAAATGAGTTTGTACTGTGACACACCACTCTGCATGGGCGAGCAGTTTCAGAGTGCTTTCAAGGCCACAGTCAAGGTGAATGAGATGCCACCTATCTTAGATTTAAGGCGCGCCCAAACTCTTCCTGTGTCCACCTTCCCCTACATATCTGTGGTTTCTGCCCCTTAGATCGCTTCACTCCATTCCCTCCCCTAAATTATCTTCTCACCTGGCCTACAAAAAAAATCCCCCAAAAATATAAAAGCCAGAAAGACAACTTTAAAAGGTTCTTTTTCAAACCAACTTACACATTAAAAAAAATAGAACTAAAGAAAACAAAATTCACCTTTTGCAGTCTGCATATTTCGTGGACAGTATAAAGGGCCATGGACATCTGGAAAATGGGAATTAAAATCAATTAACTTATTTTTCATTCGGAAATGGTGGCTCTTAAAAGAACCTTTTTTCTTTTTTGGCTAGTTTTATATACTAAACAAGCACATGTTCTACTGAACTTAATTATTTGTTCTAACTTTCACAAAAACTACTTCTCTTTTTTCCGTGTTTTTGTTTCTTATTTACTACAACTACTGAAAAGATACTTCACAACATATTTCATGAGTTCACAAAAAAATGTCTATCCATTTTGGATATTCAGAAGAAAAATTGGATTTCCGACATCAGTGAAATGCATTGCATCTCCTTGAAAAATATTTACACATCCAACTTGATATTTGCCTTATCAACAGATGCCATTCATAAACCAAATAAAAAAGCACATACACCTTTATTGCCATGCTGTCTAGCTTCTTCCATTTCAGAACAAAACAAGTTTGTATGGCTCCATATTTGACTTTCATGGATTTCAGAAAAAAATATCTTCACAGCTGGAAACAGTTCCATTAGGCTTTCCAACATGTCCTTCATAGCAAACTGCAAAGATCCTATGGTTACATAGCCCAAACTGCTGCCTCTACAATGTACAATAATTATATCTGGATGTTTGAAGTGTGCCATGCACTTACAGAATGGTAATAAAGGTGGCCACTTTAATCCACAATCTGCATACCACAAAACTTCCACTTCTTCCAATTCAATAGCAGCAGAGATGCCACGAGATTCAGTACAAACCTTAAATGAATGGATCCAAGAGTCTTACACCATTCACACACTGTGCTTCTTCATAGCATAGCCATAGTCATCTTCACTACACACAACAAACAAAGGACTTGCTATCCTGTTCTCCTGTTCAATTCAACTCCTCCTCCACCACCAGAAAACCTGATTGGTTACCCCCAATGTCCTCTTTTCATGCCAGGCATCCCTAACATACCCGGATGGCACGTGAGGGTCCGTAGACAGCTGCGGTGTCCACGGACACCGTAGCCCTGCACAGCTTTCTTTTACCTTTCAATAACATTTGTCATGTCATCTTGGATGTCCTGGGTGTCCGTTTTAGCAGTGCACAGTGATGGCGTGAGTTATGGTTGCTTAGCTTACCATAACTGGTAAATTTCAATTGTTTTTCGGTTTTACTTGTAACCATAACGTCCCTTTAACAACGTTTTTTTGACTGAATTTTATAGGTTTTTATTAGTGCTACTTAACCATAACATCCCTTCAACAAAGTTTTTTCACTGAATGTCATAGGTTTTTATTAGTGCAACTTAACCCTAATGTTCCTTTAACAAAGGTTTTTCATTGAATCTCAAAGATTTTTACCAGTGCACCCTTAATCTGTTACAAGTTCCTTATAGTATACTCACCCCCAATGTACCATCTGTGGAGTCTGCATCAAATATGTATGTCTGCCGACAGAAGGTAGCATTCACAAAGCCCAGAAGCACAAGGGGGAACAGAAAATATTCTACCCATCAACCAACAAACACATATACATAAAGCAACGTTACTTATATTTACTGCACCCAAATATACCTTTTTGTACAAATGATTACTTGAAAATGTACATAGTATTTTTTAATTATAACACACACTATAATGGAATGCACCAAGCATAAACCATAGGTGTACACCTCATATTATCACTTCAAAACAATTGTTCATAGAGACTAACATATCCCAAGTGCTTATTCTAAAACAATCTCTCAACAAACAGTAAGTACACTGTATTTATTTCTTTATTATTAGCATTCATTATGCAAACATGTATCATAAGTAAAAAGCACTATTTTTTCATTTTGACAGAAATGGCAAACACACTTCAGTGTTTAGAGAACTTCCCAAAAGAAGAACTCAGTGACGATAACATCTCTAATGGTATACAATGCGTCTTTTAATATGAGTAAATAATGTAATTTGTACAGACCTCGCTAAAATAATAGTTTCTTTGTTTCTTACAGTGCATAGTTTTTATGAAGAAACCACACTCTAATTTAATTATACACAATCCCAAGAATCACAAAGAGAAGCAGCCCAATCTCCAACTGTACATAATCAAATCATGAACTTGTCTACAAAATTGGATGAACTAAGTAATGATTTTAAGGAACTTTTACAAAGTCAAAAATCATGTCGTTAAAAATGTTCCTTATCACTGTCCTTCTTGCACCTGTCCCCCTTGTCCTCAGCAATCATCCCAATCAAGTTATGAAAATGTAAATCAAAGACGCTTGGATGAACCCTCACTCCCTTCCTCCCATGATCATTATTGTACAGAAATTCCTAATTCTCCCATTTATGTTTCTCATTCCGATACTCCATCCCGTTCATAAATAAATGTATTTTGTATATTGTAAATGTGTTGTATATTGTTGTGTGATATGTCTTTTTTATTAAAAGCCTGAAAGCCCATTATGAGTCCACGGATACCTCGACTGTCATTGTAATTGTAATTGTTTGTAATTGTTTAATATTTGTAGTGCGCACCGGACCCGGAGGAATCAGGGCGCAAGAAGGCAGAAAGAATATTCTCAGCTTGGTTACATTGCTGTACATTCGTATACATGGAGAAGGTGCAGTGGATGCAATACAGTAAATAAATGGGCAAACTTAATTACAATAGGTCTATTCATATAGGTATGATTAAAAACAGGACATATATAAAGAATTATCTATATAACATAGGTTTTTTAATACAGGGAAGTTTTAACCGGACATTTATATAAAATTATATAGAATTATGTAAAATATGTACAGGTTTGGCAGTCTTAGGTGAGGATGTGTAAAAGTGCGGGAGTTGGCTGGCTGGGTGAAGAGGGGATGAAGGGGGAGTTAGTTGTCATTTTCCTTGATCCATTGGGTGTATTTACATCTAAAATGTGGGTGGGATTGGGGTGCTCTTACGGATGAAGGGAGTGAGTTCCAATGTTCTGCAGCTTGTACTTGGAAGCTGGTCCCTCCGGTTTTAGAGCGTTTGTATCTAGGCACTGTGAGGGTGTTGGAATTGGCTGATCTAGAGTGCCGATTAGGGATGTGTCTGGTGATTCTGTCTATGAGGTAACGCAGTGCAGTGTTATTGATGCATTTGTGGGTGAGAGATGCAACTTTTAAAGCAAGGGTGTCCAAGGTGTCCGCACTCAAAATGGATGTGCTGCCGGACAGGTCCGGTTTTGAAATAATGCACTTTTAATTAGTCCGTGGACACAGCACCTGTTCGACGGAGACCCACGCACGTGCGCCTTGTGAGTCCCAGCCAATGGGTGTCCACAGACGGCCGCCAGGGTCACGGACCTCTCCAGATGTCATTGTGTGACCGCACCTGTGCAGCGTGAAGGCATATCTTTGAACTGTGTCCGCAGCTGTGGATAGTGTAAAAGTGCATTTTCTGCCAATCTAGGGTGTTTTAAAGTGAAACCTTACCCTCCCACAGCTCGCAGACCCATTCTTGGTTGATCAGGCAACTTTTGACCACTTTTCAAGGCCTATTTGGGTCACGGTTGTCCACGGACAGCACGATTGTCCACAGAGAGTTCCTCAGAAGGGACCCACCCATTACCTTGCCTCATTTTCAATCTGGCTATCCAGGAGAGAGCACCAGGACACACCTGCTGTGGAGTTTACCTGCAATCCTGCAGCAATGGCATCTGCTATGGCCATTCCTCCTCCCAAACCATCAACACTATCACCACCATCATCATCAGAAGGGCCTTGACAGGGGAACAGGCATGGTGATAGAGATAATGAAGATCAAGAGGAAGATGAAAATGAGGTGGAGGAAGTGCCTATCTCCAGTTCCCAGAGTTGGAAATGTGCCAAAGGCTCGTGCAGCCAAGGTTCAATGCACTGAGTACAAAGTTGTAGTCGGTCATGGTAAACTGGGGCTGTATTCCTATGGCACCACCTCCATGCGATGCCACACCAAGTTCAACCACCTGGGTGCTCTGAAGAAGGTGGTACCTTTCTCAGGGAAAAGAAGGTTGATGCCCTCCACCCCAACTTTTTCAACTACTCCTGTTACCACACAGGATACTCCTTTGGGGCAGATGATCCCAGTGGCAGCCTCACAGGCCACACAGAATGCTGTTGACCCTTACCTTTCAAGGGTCACAGTGCTATGTTTGTACTGTGATGCACCAATCTGTAGGGGGGAGCAGTTTCAGAGTGCTTTCAAGGCCGCGGTCAACGAGCAGGAGAAACACTGCCACCTACCTTGATTAAGGGCCACCCAACATATTCCTCTATCCACCTGCCCCTTCAACTCTGTGGTTGGTTCTTCTTCCCTCTCTTCCCTCCCTTCCCTGGCCCACTTTACCTTACATCTCTTCGAAAAAAACACAAAAAACACAAAATAAAATACAAAACCAAAAAAATGGTTCCTTTAGAAGCTACCGTTCCCAGTTAAAAAATAAAAGAGAAAAAAGTCACATGCCCCTTTGCAGCCTGAATAGTCTGTGGACATCAGAAACATTCCAGGCATGTGGTGGAGGCATGGTAATCATTTTAATTGTTTATCACACAAAAATGGTGGCTCTTAAAAGAACCTTTTTTTCTTTTTGATTTTTAAATATTTTTTTGATTATTTTGTTTTTTATACTAAACTAACCAAGATTCTACACAACGTAATTATTGTGTTCACAAAAACGGCATCAATGCATTTTGAACTTTTTCCAGAAAAATCTGGGAGACCACATCAACTGGATCTAGCCCAAAAATGTTAACAATATCAAATGTAATGTTCTCATTATGAAAAGACGTCATGCCAACATCTCACAAAAAAGCAGACACAGCTTTATTATGTTGCTCCTTTCTTATTCCATTTGCAGACAAAATAAATTTGAACGCATCCACATTTGTCTCTGAGCAATCCGAGAAAAAATAATTTGGGAATTTGGAAACATTTCCATCAACTTTTCAAATGTCTCCTTTATTGCAAACTGCAAAATGGCAGTAACGCCACCCCAAACTGTACCATCCACAATGAACAGCAATGATCTCTGGATGTTTTAATTGGACCATATTCTTACAAAATGGGAGCAAGTCGATCCACTTCATCCCTCGCACTCCATACCATGACACTTCAAATTCATGGAATCCAAGATTTTCAGCCAATCCACAGTGATCAACATAAACCTTCAGCCAATGGATACAAGAGTACCCCAAAATACATACACTCTGCCTCCTCAAAGACAAAGCCATACAATTTCAGTTCTCTCAAAACTCCTGCAAACACAACTCCTGCTACCCTCTCTTTCTGTATACCACACCCAGGAAACCTAATTGGTTTCCTGGGTTTCCACAGGCCCCTTTCCATGCCAGGCATCCTTAAAAGACCCAGATGTGCATGTGCCAACCGTGGACTACAGCGGTCCCTGTGGACCTCGCAACCACTTGAACGTGTTGGGGGGTTTAATCTTAATTTCAGTTATTTATCCTTTACTGGTGGCTCTCAAAAGAACTTTTGTTTTTTTGGTTTTGTTAACAAACACCTTTTTTTGCTTTTTTAAAGACTTTTTGTACAGTAGTATTATACCCTGTACATCTTCTCTTACAATTTTTTTACAGGGACTTTTTCAATGCATTCTTAACATTGTAAAGAGAAATCGCATTTCCAACATCTGTAAAATGAACTACATCTTCATGAAAAAAATTCTAACCATCAGACCTTACATTGTCATTCTCAAAAGAGGACATTCCTGCTGAATATAAAAAAACCAGATACAGCTGTATTGATAAGCTGACTCGATTCTTCCATTTGTGGACTGAAAAAGTTTGAACATCTCCATGTTTGCCTCTGATTCATTATATTTTCAGCAGGAAACAGTTTCATTATGCTTTTCAAGAAATCCTTCAGGCAAATTTGCAAATACATTGGAGTCACATACCCCTATCCCAAACTGTCCCCTCCACAATGCACAAATGTCTGGACATTTAAAGTGAGCCATATCCTCACAGCATAAGAACAATCTTTCCCAGTTTAAGCAACACACTGAATGCCACAAAACATCCACTTCTGCCAATACAATTCTTCCAATGATGCCATCATTTTCAGCGTACACCTTCAATGACAGAATTGAAGAAACTCTCAAAATTCATACACTCTGCTTCTTAATAGCCATAGACAAATACATCTTCAACTGCACAGAACAAACAAAACACCTGCTACCCTGTCTTCCTATAAACCACAAAACCTCATTGGCTAATCCCCACAGTCCCCTTTCCATTTATTTTTATTTTTATTTTTTTATTTTATTACATTTGTTAAACGCCCCAACCCTCGGGTATCACGGCGTTGCTACAGACAGCTTATAATACAATTAGCAAAATTGAAGCTACATGAAAAGACAATGGTAAAAAGTTACAAAGGTTAACAGTTATTGGTATCAGTCTACCATAAAGAGGCATGTGAAAAGGCCTGCGGTGGATGGATATTTCAGTTTGTGTGTGGTTGGCTAGTTTTGGTTGAAAAGCCAGGTTTTTAAACAGTTTTTTAAAGCAAAGGAAGGAGTTTTCATTTTTTATGTTAAGTGGGAGCTCATTCCAATGTTTCGGGGCCATAACTAGGAAGCTGCTACCTCCTGCTCTGGAGCTTTTGAACCGGGGGACATCCAACTGTGACTTATCATTGGACCTGAGTATCCTCTTAGACACTTTTTTGCTTATTGAATTGTTTAAGTATGTGGGCGCTTTGTTGGTAAGGCATTTGTAGGTAATGCACAGTGACTTAAATATGATTCTCCCCTTAATAGGTAGCCAATGTGTCTCCCTCCTGATGTTAGAGATATGGTCAGACCTTTTCATTCCTAATGCTGCTTGTAGTGCTTTATTTTGCATTAGTTGTAATTTCCCTATGTTGGCATTAGAAGTCCCTAATAGGAGTACATTGAAGTAATTCAACTTGGATAGTATTAGGGCTCTGACTAGGGTGACACAGTTGGTGGGCATGAGGTACTGTCAACTAAGGGCAATCAGTTTACAAGTGTAAGATGTAGATGACGAAAGCGCGTTTACATGTCTGGTCATGTTAGATTAGTATGTAGATAAACTCCTAGGGTTTTGACCTGTTTTGATACTGGGATCAGTGAACCATCTATATTGATGGTTGAGTAGTCTGAGGGGAGAGCACTAATTTTGCTTTTGGAGCCTACGATGAGATTTTCTGTTTTCTCATCGTTGAGAAAAAAGCTGTTAAAGTCCATCCAATTTTGGATTATGGCATACATTTTGTTGATAGTTATAGAATCCAGAGCATAATCCCCTGAGATTGGTATGAGGAACTGGGTGTCATCTGCAGTTAGTATAGATGACACCCATATCATTACAAAAAGTGGGTGAGACACTGGACCCTTGGGGTACCCCAATGGGGACTGATATGGGATCAGCGGCTTCTTTACCAATGCTAACTCTGGCGGTGCGTTCAGCTACAAAGGATTTCATCCAGAGGGTGGCATCTTTAGAGAAGCAGAAGTCATTTGCTAGAGTACCACATAATTTGTCATGGTCCACTAAGTCAATTGCTGCAGATAGATCTAACAGCAGTAGTATACCGAGTTTACCTGAGTCCCTGATGGTGTCTATCTTGATTTTCAGGTCCAGGAGAGCCGTTTCTGTGCTATGGTTAGCCTGAAGCCATATTTTCTATCTCCAAGAAGCTGATTTCGTTCAAAATAGGCTTGAATTTGATTATAGCCTATTTTATCGATGATTCTGAGCAGAAATAGTATGGGTCAGTAGTTGGTGGGTACTGTTGCATCAAGGGAAGGTTTTTTTTAGCACGGGGGTCACCCATGCTTCTTTTATACAAGCCGGGATTATATTTGTGTTAAATGAGACATTCACAAAATTAGTAATAGTAGGGTTGAGGAAGGGGGCGCAGAGTTTAACTAGGTGGACCGGGAAATTATCCACTTTGCAATTTGAGGCTTTTAGTTTAGCAATAGTGTCTGCTACTATGTCCTGGGTGACTAGGGTGAATTGGAAATGCAGTTTACATTATCCCTGGTTTTGTTTAGCTTGGCATTTGTTACATTTTTATCAGCTATGATTTTTCTTTTAGCAACAATTTTGTTTTGAAGTAAATCAATTTTGGACCTACCACATTTTGGATGGTAGTGCACCGTGTCTTATCGGAGTTGGCAGGAGTAGTGTCTAGAATCGTATTTTCCAATTCCTTGAGAATGGAAAATAGCTCTTTAGCGTTAGAGGTAGCGTACCTAATGCGGCTGTTGTATGCTTAGCTTTGTAGGTGATGATGGCAGTTTTGTCATTTTTGTTGGCAATTCTAAATACATTAGCAGAGTCTAAGGTAGGTGATTTTTTGTTAATGTGTTCGAGCGCTCTTTTAGTTTGTCTTAGTGTGACTAATTCTTAATTGAACCAAAAGCTTGTGTGTTTATTGGTACGTCTAGTTTTGGCTCTTAGCAGTGTTGCCATGTTAATAATAGTGGTAAGGCACTTGCGGTAGGCCTCAGCTATGTGGGCAGGGTTGTTACTAGTGACCAAATTAGAGGATAACGTATTTGTTATAATAGGGGCTAGGTTCTCAACTGTTAGTTTCCAAATCTTTCTTGTTTCGTAAGTGTCTGTAACTTTGGTTTTTAAGGGGCTAGTATGCTTTTTGGTAAGGGAGACATTTATGCTGTGGTGGTCAGTCCAGTCAAGGGGTATAATCGACTCAATGGATAATTTGAATTATGCATTAGTATCCAATCCAATGTTCGACCTTTGATATGCGTAGGGGCATTTACCATCTGGGTGAAGTTCATGTCTTTAAGTGCTGAGTGTAGGGCTTCTGCCTTGGTGTCCTGCTTATCATTAAAGCCTACATTCATATCTCCAAAGATAATACATTTAGTATTAGGTTTAATGAAGGGAGCTAGCAACAACGGTATGTCTAGGTCTGGATGGGTATTACTATAGGGTGATCTATAAATGACCACAAAGTTGAGAGTGGTTTTCTGGTCAGTAGCGATTTTGGCTAAGAGTAGTTCATAGCCTGCTATTTCATCGATAGGGCAGGATCTGATTTGCAGCGCAGATTTGGCTATTATGGCTACACCACCTCCTGGTTCAGTAGTTCTATCAGTCCTAATGATATTGTAATATGGAGGGATGGCCAAATCTAGTAGGGGTCCAGATGCTTGGTGTAGCTAAGTCTGTGAGTACTAGTAAGTCCACCTGTTACTCGATGATGAGGCCATGGATTTCGATGGCATGGGCTCCTAGTGAACGGGCATTAATAAGGGCACCTTATGTACACCAGACTCCGTCCCCAAGGTAGGAGCCCTTGCCCACCAGCACGCATACACTGCAGGAGCAGTGGTACCTTCTCGGCCTGCTGGCTGCTCACCGCATGATGCTACAGAAGTAAGGAGCACCCGACGCACCTGCAGAGCACCCGGACCATCCACGGCAGGAGCCATCCTCCATGAGCTCTACCACCAGCAGGCCCCTGCTTCACTACCAGCACAGCAGACCCCTGCTCACCGCCACCATTACACACGCGGCTGATCCGCTGCCTAAATCAGCTGTTTTCCCTCCCCAAGATGGCCGGTGCAACTTCGCGTCTTGTTTAAGGCCTTTGGTTGCTTAGCAACCACAGCTGGCATGCCTTATAGGCTGCCACAGGAAACCGTGAGGCGCTAGCTGTGCCCCCTCCAGCGAAGGCCCATAAAGCCAAGGCTCGCACCTGTCTGGACCTGTACACCAGACTCCGTCCCCAGGGCAGGAGCCCTTGCCCACCAGCTCGCATACACTGCAACAGCGGTGGTACCTTCCCAGCCCGCTGGCTGCACCCCGCATGATGCAACAGAAGTAAGGAGCACCCGAAGCACCTGTAGAGCACCCGGACCATCCACGGCAGGAGCCACCCTCCATGAGCTCTACCACCAGCAGACACCTGCTTCACTAACAGCAGAGCATACCCCTGCTCACCGCCACTATTATACACGCAGCTAATCCGCTGCCTAAATCAGCAGTTTTCCCTCCCCAAGATGGCCAGCGCAACTTTGCGTCTTGTTTAAGGCATGCCTTATAGGCCACCACAGGAAACAGTGAGGCACTAGCCGTGCCCCCTCCAGCGAAGGCCCATAAAGCCAAGGCTCGCATCTGTCTGGACCTGTCCGGACCGGTAGGATGCCCAAGCCTCCGCAGCCACACCAGTGTGTCTGCTCCACACGCCAAGCCTCCATACTGCGGGTAAGTGCCACCAATGCAAGGGACCGCACTGCTCCTCAACATGCACACCCATATGTTAAGTGTATCCTCAGAACTCTATGCCAACAACTCGTAAGACATTGCACGTTAACCCAGCCCATATCTCAAGGTAATCCGCTGATTAATCACCATTTGCCTAAATAGAAGTGTTACCTTAGCCCTGCTATCATATTCAGCCCACTTGATACATGTAAACCGAAGTACCCCACTGCTGCATACCGACTTAGCCCACTGCCATATGCATTTTTGCCTGATTAACTGAACAGCCCTCTGTATGCACAATATGCCACTGTGCCCTAAGCTTAACTAGTCTATTGCTATCTACATTTTGCCTGATTAACTGCATAACATGCCACTGTGCCTTACGCTGAACTAGCTCATTGCTATCTGCATCTTTGCCTGTTTAACTGAACAGCCCACCGTATGTCTGACCTGTTGCACAGCTTCCCCTCGCCCCTGTGATCTAACCTATCCCACCTGCTACAGGCTAGCTGAAGCAGCACACTGATATCTCCCTGAATACCAACGCCTAGCCCATATCTTAACTACTCACAGCCTACCTATACCCACCTTATCCTGCCCCACCTGCCGAGCCATCCTATCCGGACCTCTTGTCTGCCCACCGACCAGACCTCAGTTCTTCTACAGGAACTGTCCGCCCAGGCACCCCGGCTAGCTCATCATGACTGTCATCAGCATCCCGCCTCTAGACAGTCACCCGACCGGCAATGTAATTCACCGCCCACACCAAGAAAAAAAACATGCTCTCCCCCTACCAACATACCTCCCACACTCTTTTTACCCCCATTCACTTGCACCCCCCGATCCCGTCACAATTTTACTCCAGCCCACCCAGGAATGACTACCACACCTAACAGCAAACCACTCAGCAACACCTACATACACTATTTGCCCACAACCAAACCCACCTCACGCCCTAGGTACATTCATTTGTTTACATGCCACCACACTCAGAAACCAGCTCCTAAGCACACGCACCAGCCATATCCATACCACCACACCCAGGCCCCAACCCCACCACACTCATCCCCACTCCACACCCCCACTACACCTCAAACCCTCACACACAGCCAAACTGAGAACACCCCTGTCCAACCCACTTGCACACAACGTAGCTGTGCCATGATCAACCCACGCTCCCTCCCAAGCCATGCCACTGAAATCTGTGACCTAATCACTAACCTTGACCTTGACATCCTCGCACTCACTGAAACCTGGCTTCATGCCACCTCACGCCCCTCCATCAACCTTGCTCTTCCCCCTGGTTACTCCCTATTCTACAAAGACAGAACCTCTAGCAAAGGTGGTGGAGTAGCACACATATCAAAAGACACCTTCGCTAATCAGCTCCACGATAGATGATCACACTGACTCACTAACAATCAAACGTGCTCTGTCCCCCAATGATACCATCACTCTTCACATTATCTACTGCCCCCTGGCCCTCCACTCGAATTCCAAGCCAGCCTCCTACATCTAGTTGGAGATAACCTGAAAAAAAAACACTTGAACCATCATTCTAGGTGATTTTAACCTAGGTCTCAATGACATCAAAGATAAACAAACCAAAGCCTTGAACAAATCACTCCTAGACATAGGCTTCATTCCAAGAATTACTGATCCAACACACACCAAAGGTTGCACCCTCGACTGGATAGCTGACCACAACTGCTCCATCAACATCAGCTCCAACACCCCATACCCCTGGACTGACCACAACCTCTTACACTTCTAAATCCCCACTGGAACCAAACCACAACCCACAAAACAATGTCTGCCAGTACTGGCAAGATCCTCCAGGAAACTCAGTAAGGAAAGGCTCATCCCCCTCCTAGAAGCAGCACAAGCACTTAAACCACCCTTCTCCACTGACCCGGTGGAAGTAGCAGACCAATACAAAAAGACTATAAATACAGCCATAGACTCTATTGCACCCCTTCTGCCAAAAAAAGCTAAAAACAAAAAAACATGCTAACTCATGTGTCTCTCAAGAGCTACTTGACCTCAGAGCCAAAAAAAGAGAGGCCCTCTCCCTGTGGAAATCCCATCTCTCCCCCTCCTCTCTAGAGGCCTGCAAAACTCTCGCCTCCCAGTACAAAAAAGAAATCACCACAGCCAAATCCTCATCATATAAATCCAGGATAGACAATGCTAAGTCTGAATCCAAGGAACTATTCGCAATCTACAAGGAGCTGGCATCGCCGCCAACCAACACCCAAGAAACTGTCAAAGATGAAGCATGGTGCAACTCCATTCAAAATGCCAAGTTAAACAAACTAAACACTGTCCAAGAAAAAATTAAAGCCCACCACAAAGCACTCGCCCCAAAGCCAAAAATCACAAAAACAATCACACAAAAGAATACCAACCATTCTCCTTCCACGAGGTGACCGAATCAGAAGTCATTGCGCTCATGATAGGTATCAAACCTTCCTCATGCAAGGGAGACACCTGCCCGGTTACCCTGATCAAAGAATGCACAGAACCTCTAGCCCTACTCCTAACAGCTTTCATCAATGCCTCACTTTCATCAGAGGTCGTACCGCCCTCCCTCAAGGAATCCTGGGTACGCCCGTTTCTAAAAAAAACTCACTTGACCCAGACCAACCCAACAACTACAGACCAATAACGACCATCCCTTTCCTGATAAAATTAGTAGATAAAGCAGCATATCTACAGATACAACAACACCTTGAAAACAACAACATCCTTGGCAAAAGGCAATCTGGTTTCGGGCCACACCATGGGACCGAGACAGCCCTATCAGATCTAAAAATGCAGCTTCATCAAATAATGGACCAGGGAAAACCCACCCTGCTCCTGTTCCTTGACCTCTCTGCTGCCTTCGACCTTGTGGATCACGAGCTCCTATGCAAACACCTCACAAACGCAGTGCAATTCTCCCAACAAGCCACCACCTGGGTCACATCCTTCCTCGAAGGTAGGCTCATTAGAGTCTTCTCCGATCAGGGCCGCGCATCCCCCACTCCCATCTATTGCGGAGTTCCACAGGGATCATGCACATAACCCACCCTCTACAATATCTTCAACCTCCCCCTCTTCAATGACCTTGATGATCACAACATAGCCTACACCAACTATGCTTATGACACTCGGGTCCTCCTCCCGCTCACTGGCTCATATGATCAGGATGCAGCCACCCTCAACAAGATCTACGCTATCATCCAGGCGTGGATGACAGAAAATGGTCTCTGTCTCAATGGAGATAAAACAGAAATACTCTTAGTATGTCCCAAACAAGACCTCAACAAAGGGTTTTTTTTAAAAAAATGTTTATTAGGTATTTTAAACAATACAACAATTAATATCGTTATTACACTCATTGAAAAAATGAATGTCCCCCCTCCCTTTCCACCCAACTTCCCAAGACCACAGTTGTCCATTTTCTAGTTCAGCACACACCGGGTGTCTACTGAGGGCTGCCTGAGTCTTCAGTGGAGGAAGTATCCTCACTTGGATGAAACAATGAAACTGTGAGCGCCACCCATTGCAGCAGGTCCTGACTTGTGTCTAGTTTCTGTTCTCTTTGTGCTTTTTCCCACGCACCGGTTTCTGCCGTCGACCACTTCCGGAGATCCTCCCACCACATCGTTACGCTGGGAATTTTTTAGCTCTTTCACCCCATGGCTATGCGTCTCTTCGCTAAGATGTACATCGAGTCCATGAAGTCCTCAACAAACTTGACAGCAAATACACTTCCTTCAATATAGACACAATACCATTACCACTGCAGCTGCAGCAAAAACCCTAGGAGTCTACCTAGATGCCTCACTCTCCATGTCCCGCCAAGTAAATGAGATTGCATCCTCTGTGGCACTATCTACGAAGATCATTAATGCCATCAAGCCTTACCTCTCTCCCAAAAACTGCCTACACATTGCAAGAGCCACAGTAGGAGCTAAGCTTGACTACTGCAATGTCCTATTCCTGGGCACATCCTCCAAAAACTTTAAAAAACTTAAAATGACACAAAACAACGCACTAAGGGAAGCCCTCAGCATCCCTAAAAGGGAACACATAACTCAAGCAAAGCAAAACGCTCACTGGCTCCCCGTAAGGGAGCGCATATTTTTCAAATCACTCTCTATCACGCACGCATGCCTATCCCAAACAGAACCACCATACCTGTCAGAAGCCATCCACAGAGACAGCTCTACCAGACCCAGACGGACCCAACACTGCAACCAACTCTCTGTCCCAACCTTCAAAAGACTAAAAGCTGGTGGGTCCAGTTTCACAGAACTAGCCCCTAAGAACTGGAACACACTACCACCTGCTCTCAGAAAAGAACCCTCAATCTCCTTCTTCTGGAAAGCTCTCAGAACACAACTCTTCCAATAATGATATAAGTATGTCACACCCTACCACTAGACCTGTCTCTACCACTCTGGTCCTAGGAGAATGCTGCAATCCACTTACCATGGTAAATGCAATCTGTACCCCCTGCACTATGCTAGAATCCGTGCTTTACTGTATATTGTATACTAAACCACCTATGTAAAAACTATCACCGGACTTGGCCAACACCCTCCGAATTGATTGTATGCTGATGAATGTAATATAATGTACATTTTAAATGTAAATATAAACTGTACCACAAGCAAGTATCCATGTAACAGTGCAACGATGCCCCCGGGCCGATGGCGCTTTATAAATCCAAATAAATAAATAAAATAAAATAATGTTACATTTAAGGTCAATCGGTAGCTCTAGAGTGATAATAAGGATTTGATTATCCGAGACAATAGATGGGTATTTAGTGGTGACTCCAGAGGGTTTCTTATATTGTTTGCTGGTTGACTTGGATTGATTGGGCAGGACACAGGCTGAGTTATAATTAGTAGGGGTAGCATTGGTACGTGATCTAAGTCTATGTAGTCTGATAGTACCCTGGATTGGATAGGTAGTTGACTCCGACAAATTGTTAGTAGAGAAGTTCTGGTCTATCATGGGTGTGAATTTAATGGTCAGTACTATCTTCGATCTTTCAGCATTATTTGGGGTGTTAGCAATATCCTGAATAAGACAGAATGGAGGTGTGGTGGGTAGGAATGGTGTAGGACAAGGGATGGGATGGTGCCCGGGGCAAAATGGTCTAGAGAGGCCATTGCCATGCATTGCGTAAAAACTGCCTAAGCATGGTACGCAGTCTGGCATGATACAAAATGGGAACATGATGGTAATTAACAGACGATGGGGAAGAGTACAGTGCTGTAATCTGTATTTTAACACAGCTGCCTGGGTCAAAGCAAGGGTACTCAGTGATCAGTAGGAGTGGCACTAATTGACTGCTTAATTGGATGCAATAGGCTGGTCGTAGAAACAGCAATAGTAGGGTAGGCTGGTTTGACTAAAGGGCCATGGGCAGGTTCAGCAACTAGTGATGTGTGTTAGTAAGACAACAATATTGTGATAAGTACATACAAATTGCATAGAATGGGCAATTCTTCGGTAGGTTAGTTCCACTTGGGTCTGTTGGCAGGTTAAGTAGAGAGGCCTAAGGCTAGTACAGTGCAGCAATACAGTAGGCTGGTTAAATTAAATGCAGTGGGAAGCACAGTACATTAGGGCAGGACAGCTAGTGTTATTAGGTAGGCTCGACAATAATGCTGTGCGCTAGTACAACCCGACCATGCAGTAGGCTAGTTCAACTGGAGAAAGTTGTAAGTTCAAAATAGATGCCCTGGGCTGGTACAATACAACATAGCAATTGTGGGATGTTTTTACCCATGCATCCAAGCCCTACAATAAAACTGTGCAGTACTGGCATGGAAAACATCATGATGGTCAGAACTCCCCAGAGAGTGCACAGGGAAAACATGAAGAATAGGCTGCCACCCATTTTTGCCTATGTTGTGAGCACAGGAGGGCACTGCCTAAAACCACCATTGGGCTACACACACAGCAGCCTGAAACCATTGGGAATGGCAATGCTGATTGCCAAAAAAGAAACCCAGAACTGTGGGGAATTCATTTTCTTAATCCCAAAAATGGTTGCATTACCAGTACTCACCACTATCAGAAAGTCAGCGTTTTCAAACCACCAGACTTTTGTGTAAAACTGAACAAATGAAACAAAACCAGACCAAGGAAAGACTTGCTAAGAGGTGGATACAATGTTAAACTATATTCTGAAATGACTTGAAGGAAGTAATTATTTAATGTATATGTAAAAATTGTAAGTGATTTAAACTGGGAACAAAAAGTGACCATTAGCTGAAACCTGGCTTAATGAAACTGAATTCTGCCTGACAACTACCCCCGACAGGAGTTGAAACTGGATCAACAGCCACTCTGCCCCTGGCCAAAAGGAGTAAACACCTCTCTGATTAGATTAGGGGTGGAGCAGCTGGGTACTACAGGGAGTTGAACAAAGGCCTGTCCTGGACTCAGGCAAATGTTATATTGGGGGCGTCGTAAAATAGCTTCCTCTTGGGAGAAACTGGGGGGCAGCTGTGCCTCTGTGAACAAGCTGGCTTGGGGGAAGTGGATAAACCAGTTATTCCACCCTGTGATGTGGGAAGCCACACCCCTTTTTGATGAGGGCATAATTTTAAAAAGATAGATAACTCATAGTGCGGACTTGTCAGAATTATATAAGTAATATCATTATTTTTGTGATTGTTCTGTGAACATTTTGAGAGGCGTTAGGACCCTGTGGTGTATTCTGGGGGGTTGCTAGCGGAAAATAGGGTCTCACTCCAAATGTCTGCATGTTAAAAATCTGACACTTCATCAATTAATGTCCATACTCCTTGCGGACATGTGTGTAATTTTGGGTAAACGTCCGATATTGCAAAACCAGTTAAAAAGCGCAAAATGTTGTCATTTTTGAATGCAAGCCCCCAGAAAGATCAGAGGTGGACAAGCATGGACCATAAGGAATATATAATGTGCACATGTAATTTCCACAAATTGTATATCTGGGAAAGATGTATTTGAATCAAATATAGATTTGTGGGCAAACTGACCAGGGGAGGATCCTCTGACCCATAAACAGTCCTCATCATGATGACAATCCATTTCCTTCCCCCAATCATGGGTGAGGGGAGAATTGGGCCAATGACAAGTAGAGAGGGGCAGGCTTAGCTGGGCCCAGGCACACACCCATTTTCAAAACACATAAAAAAGAGACTGCTGGGACAGGTAGAGACATTCAATTCCATTTGCTGCGGAGCATGCTGACCGACGACTTCACATCCAGAGATCCAACACTTAGACTTCCAAGCTAAACAGAGACTACAGAACTTTGAACCAAGAAGGCCCAAGGCAAGCAAAAGTATTTGTCAGCAGGCCTCAAAATCATTTGCAAACTATTCCACAGCCGGGCGAGCTGTCTGAATTCTTTTGCCAAGAACTCTTGCCAGTACCCAGAAAGCAGTGTTACATCCAGAATCCACTTGATCCGGACCGGAAAGCAGAGCAGTATCCAGAACCAGGGGCCGCTGAATCCAGAGAGGCTAGACCAGCAGAGCAGAGCTGACCCAGATCGCTGTGAGCAGAACCGGTGCCCGATTGACCCTCCGAGCAGACAGAACCGCAGCCGGACGTGTTGACCAGATCCGTGACGAGGCCTAGTTCAAATTTATATTGTGAGTACCTAGCAGAACTGTGCAGAACCAATCTCTTAGTTAAAATAATCTAATCCGAACTACTTTAACCTAAGTAGAACTGCCTCCTAGAAATCGTGTCATCTGTCATTTGTAAAGCTGCACAACTGTCACCTGTCAATTCTGAAGCTGCAAGCTGTCACCTGTCATTTTGAGTTTTACTTTAAATCCGAAAAACTACCTTTATTTAATCGTCCGTATCTCTGGAACCGTTTTGGCTAGGAACGAGATTTAACTTTTGCCGCAATCACGATTCACGCACTCGCGAATTTACCGCGCTTTGCGATTTTGGCTCAATTTCTCCACTTGTCAAAATAGCAGCTCCATTATTTCCTTTGTTAAAATCCGTTTGCAACTTGGTAATAACTCATAGAGAATTGCTAAAGTGAGCCTGAACTAATACCAACACGCATCTCCCACTCACCCTGAATCTCTAGAGGGAATTAAAATCATTGGCACATTTTCCCATCCATTGCCATCACATTTAAAAAGCATTTTGGGCCTGTGTTTCAAACTCCTACCTGTTTCCTCTAAGCTTGCTGGGGGGGGGGGAAACTGAATTTCGTATTGTATTTGATTGCATTCCTGAGAACTGTGTGCTCCTCTTTCCATCTCCTTCCATTTCTTACATTGCATAGGGCAGGGGGGTGAATTGCCAGGAAAAAGTGATTATCTTATCTTTTGCTAAAATCATATCAAGTATTTCTGTACTGCATTTTATTCCTCATTGCTTTTCCCTTGAAATCATAAAAGTATTTTTGCTACTTTATCCATCCTATACTAACTCCGCATTGATTGTAAAGAAGTGTGCTAGTGCCAGATTACCCATTGTTGATCAACATCATATGTCTAGGAGTACTATCAGATCTTAAGTTATAGAAGCGTGATATATATATATATGGTTTAAAATTTCAAATAAACCTTTTCATTTGCAAAACAAACCTACTTCTTGACTCAGTGGGGTCAGGGGGATTCTAAGAGGGGGGTGTTATACAAGGGTGGTCATCCAGAGTACTGAACTGAATATAAAAATACATCAATAAGGGTGTTCCTCAGCATCCCAGACTAGGCATTGACTTAGCTGTAGTGTTGAGTGAATATCGCTTACAAAAGTGGGGGCTCGGAGCCGGGATATTCTGAGTTAGATTTACCATTTGTGCAGATTAATACAGTGTGCCAACTGACCAGATACACATATCCGGTTAGATCACCACGCTGTTTTACACTGTGAAAGCACCCCTCAAGGGAACGCTCTAAGGAAACGGCCTGTTTTGCAAAATAAAATACAACTTCTGTAAGTCAGGAAGGAACTCAAATTCCAGAATGACGACCTTGGTAGATATGAAAATAGCCAGAGAGCACTTCTTACATAAGCTATTTGTGAGAGGTGAATGGACTCATCAGGACCAAACGGTCTGGCTGCAGGCAATCGCGCAACAGGTCACTGAAACAGGGTCAGATACATGGAGAGATCAGGGTCCATTACATGTGGCCCTGAGTGAATTATACATGGCTCCTAAAGTTAAAGATGAACACGACAAGATGGTTAGGATAGCGGCATATTTGTATCTATATATGGGAGCCATGCAGGACAAATGTGCTGAAGGCCAAGATCTGGCAAGTAGGCAACAGCTGGCATTAGAAAAGGCCCAATCTGACCTGGTCTCTTCTGAGCAGAGGCTGCAGAGGAGCCATGAGTCAGAAAATGATAGTAGGCAGTATATCATTAAAATAAAAGAGGACATGGATAGACTGCAACAGGAGAAGGCTGACCAGGATACCAAATTTCTGGCCTTGCAGAACGAGTACCAAGAAGGTTTGGACTCCCTTCTGCAGAGCCAGAAAAAGCTGGAGCAACAACTGGACTTCAACAGGGCATGCACAGAGCAGGTAGCCACCCTGCAAATTCGATTAGGCAGAGAGAAAGAGGAAAGCAATAAATTGATTCTGAAAGACCTGGATACCCAGGCAGAGTTTGATCAGGAGCGCCAGAAAGCTGGTGCCTTCCAAAGGCAAAGGGACGACCTGGCGGCACAGATGCAGGCTCTTAGTCAGGAAAGGGATACCTTAGGCCAGGAAGTCTGCCACTTAAAAAGGAAAATGGAAGAAAATCACCTGGCCCTCCAGGGACTGGGTGACCTCCAAAAAGAACACCAGAACTTGTTGGAGCACACCAGGAGGGTGGAGGATGCTCTGGCAAGAAAGGAGCAGGCCAATAGGGACACAGCTCAGGAGGTAACCCTCCTGCAGCAGAGACTAGCCCAGTACTCCAGGACCAATCAGGAGGCACAGAGAGAAAATGAGGCTCTCTGTCAGCACAATGATAGGCTCCAGCAACAGGCAGCGATGCAGGAGAGACTGATAGAGTCTAGTAAGGCCTTAACTGAGGAACTGAAAGCGCAGGCTCTTGCATTGCAACAGGAAGCAGGGACGGATAGAGATGAGGTTCGCTGGGAAAGAGAAACTCCTGAGCATAACCTCAGGAGCCCTAGACCAGAGGCCTTCATCTCTCCCAGTCCCTGGACTCTGCCACCCCTATGTCCCCTTGCGCATATGAGCCCAGGGCCACGGGGATGGCAGATTACTATCCAGCTAGGAGTATGGGGCTCATAGGCCAGTACCTCCCAGGAATGGATGGGTGGGTATCCGGGTATGGGCACCCAAGCACAGTGCAATTTAGTGGGGAACCACAGGTGAGTAGGGGCATCCTGAAAACCTCTGCCCAGTTAGGTCAGTGGGGGGGATACCCAGCAAATCCTGGTAGCAAGGAGGGATCTGAAGACTCCTCTGAGTGTCACAGGACACAGGAGACCAGGTCCCCACATTCTGCCAGCCATTCCCAGGCTCGCAAAATCCGGGAAAACCTGGAAGATCAGACGGGCACCTCTGGGAGCAGCGCTTCTGAGTCGGATGATGAATGGACCAGGGTTACCCGAACCAAAAAGGCCAATAAGGCAAAAAGGGCCTTGCTGAAGGACCCATTGAAACAAATAAAGGCAATAAGGAGTGTCATCACGCCTTATCATAAGAACGCCAAGTATTCTGTTTGGGAACACTTGGAGCTCTATGAGCAAATGATGGAGACTTTCCATTTGAAGGACAGCCAAAGCTGTATTCAATATGTAAAGTGGACCTTCTCACCAGAATACTCAAGTTTCTTTGCGGGGCTGGAGGATCAAAACCATTCAAGGTGGTCCACATACAGGACGGCCATCTTGAAACATTTTTCTGTGCACAGAAATCCTCAAGAGGCTCGCAAGGCAGCCTACAATTTGCAATGTGGGGAGGATCAGGCCCCACAAGAGTTTGTGCAAGAATTAAAGCGTGCTTTTGCGCAGATCACCAGAAGGGTGCGCATGGATAGCAGAGAATTTATCAATACGTTTTTCCATGCCTTACCCAAATACATAATGACCCAGCTCGTGAGAGATTTTCATGAGAAAAGATCTTTAGACTGGGTCATTGAACAGGCTACCCGGATCTATGAGGTGCAGAAGCCCATCGAAAATAAAAATAATGCGCCGAAAAACCCCAAAACCAACAGCACCCCTGCTGCTGCCAAGGTGGCAGAGGTAAAGGTTGCCCCCGTTTTAGATTTGGAGATGGGTGGGCCTAAAAACCTGCCTGCACCAAATAATTCACAGCCCAGAAGGCCCTCGGGCCAGTCACAGACAGGGAGTCGAGGAGGTAGTCCCACAAATGGGGTCCCCCGCTCCCCTGACTATGTAAGTCCCCGCTACAAGGGAAACCGACCCATCCTGGGTTATGTGTGGACTCCTCCAGACAAAGGGGGGGGATCCAGCCAAGCACCTAACCCGGGGAACTTCCCTCCTAACTTCCCCCAGGAGGGCAGAAATTCACCAAATCCTGGGCAGAACTTTTTTCCCAGGTATCCACCCAATTTCCAACCCCAAAACCATCCATCCTTCTTTCCCCAATTCCCTAATCCCGGAGAGGGGAGGCCAAGGGTGGAGGGGTACCCAAATCTTCCCAATCCGGGGTATTACCAGAGAAGGGATAGCTACCCTTCTCGGGAGCAGCCCAGGGGAGAAAATAGAGCCCCGTATCAGCCTGAGCGGGTTTCACAACTTGAGCGCCAGGTCCAAAATATGGCACGGGATCTGGGTCACATACTGAGGGCTCAACAGAACCCTCAGATGAGCATGCCACTGCAGAATGCCCCAAACTCTGGACCTGGTGCTCCAGAACAATGACGGGGGCAGCACCCCGATAACCCACCGGTTCCCAGGGAGGAGGCACAAGGGGAAGGTGTGTGTAATGCCTTGGAGGAAGCTTCCTTCCCAACTTGTAAACAGCCCCTGGAAAACCAGGAACCGGAAACAAAATCTCCTACCCCTGAAAGTCTGCCACCCAAGGAGCAGAGAGGAGGTAGGAGAAACAAAGGACCCAAACAGACCCACTTTGTGGAGGAGGTACAGGTCTTCCAATTTGAGGGAGGGGGATCCTCAGAAGATCCTGGGAAAAGGATCTTCTCCTTCAGAGATGGGGGAACTCCTCCCAAGGAAAAATGGGTCCCAAGGGATTCCAATCCAGACTGGGGAGATGTGGAGACTGAGCTACCGCCGCCCATCATCTCATCCCAGAACCGACAATACCAAAATCCCCTGGTTCAAACCCATCCTGGTGACTGCCTCCAAAAAGGGCGGGGCAGCCCAGAACCGGAACCAGGGGAACCCACAATGGCTTTGAGCTCCAGTTGCCAACTTTTTCTTTCAGATTCCCAAGGCTCTCCACAGGATTCTGCCTAAATCTCTTCGCTAGCAATGTCCAAAACCAGAAAGTTAGCCCACCAGTTGTCCAAAAATGTGCATTATCTGTGCCCCCTTGAGGAGAAGGAGGGAAGATACCATGCCCCGGTACAAGTACAGGGGCAGGGTACAATTTTGGCACTGGTGGACACTGGATCCCAAGCTACCCTTCTGTCCAAAAGGGCCTTTGAGGAACTAAATGCAGGAAGGGAGGAGAATTACCGAATTCCTCTCACCTCTCTTCCTGGACAACTGCAGAACTTTGACAAGAAGGAAATTCCCGTTGAGGGGACTGCAGACTTCGACATTAAAATTGGGCGACACAAGGTGAAACACCCGGTCATAGTAGTGACTCCAGAGGGCACCCCTTGTTTACTAGGGAATGACCTCCTAGAAGGTTGTCACCCCTAATAGATTGTGTAAACAAGGTCCTCTGGACCCAGACTAGCCGACCAATAAAGTTAAAACAGAGTGTCAACCATGTTAGTTTAAACGGCACCTGCCACATGGTTGAACAAAAATCTGACCAAGTAGAATTTCACTTCCAGAACAACCAAACTCCAGACGTGACAGTAATAGCAGTAGGACAACAGACTGGTGATGGGGGGTCCTCTCTATTTCTGAAAATCAACCTTCCTTCCAGTTTAAGGTGGTATTCCACACTGGAAGGGAACACCCTGAAATTCTTTACTAATCCACAATCAGAAACTCCCACTCCTATAGTCCAGAAAGATGTGAAATCAGCTCAGAACCTGGCTGATATTCAGCAAATTGGAGAGCAGTTTTTCATCCCTGTTCAGTTAAATGATGGGAAGTACTCTGTTCTCGCTCGAGTGTGTGTGAACAACGGTAAGAGCTTCATCAGCGAAGCCATGTTCTGCCAACTCCCAAAAGATCCAGCCATTCCCACATTCAAACTGATAGACAAATGGGAAATGGACCTGGAAGCACCTAATTCCAAACATCTCCTGCCAAGCAGGTGAATGCTCAAAATCTCCATTGGCAACAAGAGCATAGTCCATAATTGTTGGGTCGTGCGAGACGTCACTGCCGCCTTTTACTTAGGCAGTGACATTCTCAATCGCTTTGCCATTAGTTTGGACCTAATAAACTTCAAAGCTTGGTCCCGATAAGCAGATAATCCCATGGGCTTTGATGATTCAGAAAAAGCATTTAGGTCAGCTCAATTGCTACCTTATGCAGTTGAAATTCAGATTAAAGAGGAAGTCACCATCCCAGAAAGGACCCGACAATTCTCCCTGGAAGTGAAAGTTAAAAGAGGAGAAAAATTGAAAAACCCTGATGCTTATATTCATCTAAATGCTTCTCTCCAACAGCAAGGGTTAGGGGTAAACCCAACACCATTAGTCAACATAGAACATGACACCATTCCAATAGAGATGGATAACAGCGACTTAAAGAGTATTACTCTAGCTGCAGGCACCATTATTGGAATGGCGGTTGATGACCGACATTTCTCCATTGATTTAGGAAATGAACTGTTAGGACCAATCCCCAAGGACTGTTTTGACAGTGACAGTGAGGACAATACAACACCAGACAGGATTTTCACCCGGCATGGGGGGAACTTCCTGGTGTACACTTCTTGCCCTTATGGTAAGGAAGATGTGACTTGTGACTTCAGGAGGGATGAGGTGATTTTCCAGGTCCATGAGGGCTGCCTTTCCCACCTGAAGTCTCCAGTCCAAATCAGCACTCTGACCAGGGACTTCTCCACCCAGCTGGAGGAGGCCGCTGAGATAGCCAAACCAGAAGTCTTTCCAGGCTTCAGGCAGATGGTGGAAGAGAGAGTCAACCTAGCTGATGCCTGTGTGACTCTGGAACAGAAGCAAAAGTTGAAACAAGTTTTCTTGGTTTCCCAAGATCTCTTTGCGGTAGACTCATATGACTGTGGTCGCACCGACATCCACACCACAACAATTCCCACGGACCCTGGAATGACTCCAGTGTTTGTGAAGCAATATCGCTTGCCTCTCGCATCCATGGAGTCCCTTACTGAAATAATTAAGAACCTTGAGTCCCGGGGAATAATCCGTCCAGTCCACAGCACTTTCAATAATCCGCTGCTGGGAATATTGAAGCCAAACGGCCAGCGGAGACTCTGCACCGACCTTAGGGAGCTCAACAAACGGGTCCATACTTCCCGATGGCCTCTGCCCTACATTGACCAAGGGCTGGCCCAGATTCAGGGGTCACAGGTATTCACAGCAATAGACCTGACCAATGGATACTGGACTGTGCCTGTCAGTAGGGAGGACCAATACAAACTGGCTTTTACCTTTGGGGGCCAGCAGTACACATGGACCCGGACTCCCTTCGGATACCTCAACTCCGGCAATGAATTCAACATTTTCCTACATAAGGCCATGCCCGACCTGGGTGCAAGGGGTAACCTGGCTTATGTAGATGATGTCCTTATCAAAAGTTCATCTGTGGAGGAACACATAGCGGAGATCCGTTATGTTCTGACACAGTTGAGGGCCTCCGGAGCAAAACTTTCCTTTCAGAAAGCACAGTGGTGTAGAACCCGTGTTAATTTCTTGGGGCATGAGATTACTCCTCAGGGTCTCTGTCCCCAAGAAAAGAAAGTGGAAGCACTCCAGAAACTGAAAGACCCTACAACTCGGCGGGAACTAAGGAGCCTCCTTGGACTGGCTAATTACTGCAGAAAGTTCATTGAAGGCTACGCAGAGATCACTAGACCCCTGATTCATCTCTTGAAGGGGGGGTCAAGTGGGAATGGGGTCCAGAACAATCCGAGGTGGTAAGACAACTCAAAAGAAGCCTCTCACAAGCGCCTTGCCTAGCTTACCCTGTCAGAAACAAGGAGTTCTTCCTGGAGACGGGGTTCTCTAATACGTGCTTGACGGCAGTATTATACCAAAAGCATGACAAGGTCAATAAAGTAATCTCCTATGCGAGCAAAACTTTATCCTCTGTGGAGGAAAAATTCAACGATTGTGAGAAGGCACTCCTGGCAACGTTGTGGGCATTGAAGAATTACCGCCCGTTTATACAGGGGGAACGCATCATAGTGGAGACTCCACACCAGCCTCTGCAATATCTCCAAAGTGACAGAATCCGGGCAGGAAATGTGAGTAATTCCCAAATTACTTCCTGGATTCTGTCAATGCAAGGCTTTCCTGTGGAGGTCAGATATGGCCAAAACAAGAAGAGTCCCCTCGCGCAAGGTCTGGCTGACTTGCATGATTGTGCCAAAGAAAACTGTCTCGAGGACGAAAGACTAAAAATCAAGGACAACATGGAGGCATACCTTAATTCCCCACACAAAGTCTTTGAAGAAGACAAGTGTGAGGGAATGCCCACTGTCTATGTGGATGGATGCTCTTACCATGTTGATAACGACGGGGAGAAAGAACTGGTGGCTGGCGTAGGGAATGCATGGGTGAAGGAGTTCCCAGAACCCTCCGCTGGATACAAAATTGGTCCCCGAAGTAGTCAGGTGGCAGAATTGATGGCTGTGCATCAGGCCATCCTCACTGCTGTCCAACATGAACTCCACGAACTGGTCATAATCAGAGATTCAGATTATGTACGGAACGGGTTCGTGGAGCACCTGGTTAATTGGAAAACCAGAGGCATGTTATGTGCTAATAACAAACCCTTGAAACATGGGAAGTTAATCCAAAACATTGATGATCTGGTCACATCGAATGGGATGACCATCTATTGGAAAAAGATCAAGGGTCATTCCAAAGTACAGACAAAACTGGAAATGACTTAGCTGATCAGCTGGCCAAAACCGGGGCCATCCAAGGGGATCTAATAGAAATAGAGTCCCTGTTGGGGGAAATCCAGGTCACTGCTATCACTAGGTCCCAGACAAATGCTCACAATGATCTTTCAACTGCACAATGGAGTAAGGAGACCCCTGATGCTGATTTAATTACAGCTCAGAAGGGGGATCCAATTATTGGTAAGTTTTACCAACACCTTGAGGACCCTGAGAACTTTCCCCTGACGGATACCGATTACATTGGGAAAGAGGACCTAAGAGTGTTGATGAAATGTCCAAAAATGTTCCGAATCCAAGATGGTTTGTTGGTAAGGAAATCCCAAGCTGGCCATGATCAGTGGGTGTTTCCTACCTCATTCCGAAGCCTGATGTTAAGTCACGCCCATGATGCGGCCACCGCCGGTCATAGAGGGTTTCACACAGCACTGGAAGTCTTAAGAGAGGTTACATACTGGCCACACATGGGGCAGGACATCGACCAATACTTGAAGGGGTGTCTTATGTGTGCACAATTTCAGCCATCATCCCTCACACACCGTGCGCCTCTCCAAAAGAGGGGGATGACACTGCCATGGTCAGATTTGCAAATCGACTTTGTAGGCCCTGTAATCCCCTCATCTAGAGGAAACAAGTACATGATGACCGTTACATGCTTGTTAACCAAGTGGGTGGAATGTCTCCCGGCACCAAACTGCAAGGCAGAAACAGCAGCTGCCCTGATGATCAACCACATCTTTTCCCGTTTTGGTCTACCTCAAAGGATTGAGTCAGACAGAGGTAGCCACTTCACCAGTGAAGTAATGACAAAGGTGTGGGAGATACTGGGGGTCAAAAGAAAGCTACATATTGCTTACCGGCCAGCTTCTTCTGGGGCAGTAGAGAGATACAACCGAACCATTGTGAGCATCTTAAAAATGTTTGTGGCAGATTCTGGGCCATGTTGGGATATCCGATTACCTCTGGTCCTAATGGCCATCAGATCTACCCCTTCATCTGCAACCAAAATGTCACCATTTGAGTTGATGGCTGGATGCAAGATGGTGCTTCCCCTGCATTTGCTCTACAGGACCCAAGAGCAGACACTGATAAATGCCTCCACAACTCATGAGTATGTGGAGAATTTAAGGAAACACCTTCAACATGCTTTTGCCTATGCTCAGCGGAATCTAGAAAGATCAGCCGAGAGCATGAAGACCCACTATGATTCAAAAACTACCCGAAAGGAATATAAGGTGGGTGATCGGGTCACAATTTCCAAAGGAACCAGGCCAAACAGCGAAAAGTTTTGCCTACATGGAAGGGACCGTTTGAAATTATAGACAAAATCTCCCCTGAGCCTACAAGATCCGCATCCCCAAAGGCGGTTTGGCAGAGGGGGAAGACAAGTGGGTACATATAAATCAGCTAAAGTGTTGCCATCCCAGGCACACTCTGCAACAACTGGAGGAATCCACTGGAATCCCAAAGGGGGCCGCTCCAGAGTAATTCAGTTCCAACCCTAAAATATTCCACATATAGCATATAAAATTCTGTGATCCTGGTATATATATATATGTCTTGTCTCCTAAGTTAAAAAAGAAAATGTATATGTTCATATCTTCTGATTCATAAAATGTATATGTTCGCCACACCATTAATAGTGGTGAAGAAATGTCTACGAATAGGTATTGCCGCTTTGCTTTATCATCCTAGGAGAGATGAAACTATGGAGACTGACCAAGGAGGACGACCAGGGACCAGGAGCAGAGACCCGAGGGGCCCAGGGTACCGCCCAATCCTCCCATCAGGACCAGCAAGGAGAACTGATTGATCGACTGGAGGGAGGAAAAGATGCTGAACTGTGCCATCCATGGAATTGGAAGAAGAGGAGGCGAACATCCCAGATCTTGCGAATTCCATCAGCGAAAGGACAGAATGGCCATCGCAAGAGGGGGGGCTTGTGGGATGTTTTTACCCATGCATCCAAGCCCTATAATAAAACTGTGCAGTACTGGCATGGAAAACATCATGATGGCCAGAACTCCCCAGAGAGTGCACAGGGAAAACATGAAGAATAGGCTGCCACCCATTTTTGCCTATGTTGTGAGCACAGGAGGGTACTGCCTAAAACCACCATTGGGCTACACACACAGTAGCCTGAAACCATTGGGAATGGCAATATTGATTGCCAAAAAAGCAACCCAGAACTGTGGGGAATTCATTTTCTCAATCCCAAAAATGGTTGCATTACCAGTACTCACCACTATCAGAAAGCCGGTGTTTTAAAACCACCAGACTTTTGTGTAAAACTGAACAAATGAAACAAAACCAGACCAAGGAAAGACTTGCTAAGAGGTGGATACAATGTAAAACTATATTCTGAAATGACTTGAAGGAAGTAATTATTTAATGTATATGTAAAAATTGTAAGTGATTTAAACTGGGAACAAAAAGTGACATTTAGCTGAAACCTGGCTTAATGAAACTGAATTCTGCCTGACAACTACCCCCGACAGGAGTTGAAACTGGATCAACAGCCACTCTACCCCTGGCCAAAAGGAGTTAACACCTCTCTGATTAGATTAGGGGTGGAGCAAACGGGGACTACAGGGAGTGGAACAAAGGCCTGTCCTGGACTCAGGCAAATGTTATATTGGGGGTGTCGTAAAATAGCTTCCTCTTGGGAGAAACTGGGGGGCAGCTGTGCCTCTGTGAACAAGCTGGCTTGGGGGAAGTGGATAAACCAGTTATTCCACCCTGTGATGTGGGAAGCCACACCCCTTTTTGACCAGGGCATAATTTTAAAAAGATAGATAACTCAAAGTGCGGACTTGTCAGAATTATATAAGTAACATCATTATTTTTGTGATTTTTCTGTGAACATTTTGAGAGGCGTTAGGACCCTGTGGTGTATTCTGGGGGGTTGCTAGCAGAAAATAGGGTCTCACTCCAAATGTCTGCATGTTAAAAATCTGACACTTCATCAATTAATGTCCATACTCCTTGCGCACATGTGTGTAATTTTGGGTAAATGTCAGATATTGCAAAACCAGTTAAAAAGCGCAAAATGTTGTCATTTTTGAATGCAAGCCCCCAGGAAGATCAGAGGCAGACAAGCATGGACCATAAGGAATATATAATGTGCACATGTAATTTCAACAAATTGTATATCTGTATCACAAATATAGATTTGTGGGCAAACTGACCAGGGGAGGATCCTCTGACCCATAAACAGACCTCATCATGATGACAATCCATTTCCTTCCCCCAATCATGGGAGAGGGGAGAATTGGGCCAATGACAAGTAGAGAGGGGCAGGCTTAGCTAGGCCCAGGCACACACCCATTTTCAAAACACATAAAAAGAGACTCCTGGGACAGGTAGAGACATTCAATTCCATTTGCTGCGGAGCATGCTGATCGACGACTTCACATCCAGAGATCCAACACTTAGACTTCCAAGCTAAACAGAGACTACAGAACTTTGAACCAAGAAAGCCCACGGCAAGCAAAAGTATTTGTCAGCAGGCCTCAAAATCATTTGCAAACTATTCCACAGCCGTGCGAGCTGTCTGAATTCGTTTGCCAAGAACCCTTGCCAGTACCCAGAAAGCAGTGTTACATCCAGAATCCACTTGATCCGGACCGGAAAGCAGAGCAGTATCCAGAACCAGAGGCCGCTGAATCCAGAGAGGCTAGACCAGCAGAGCAGAGCTGACCCAGATCGCTGTGAGCAGAACCGGTGCCCAATTGACCCTCCGAGCAGACAGAACCGCAGCCGGACGTGTTGACCAGATCCGTGACGAGGCCTAGTTCAAATTTATATTGTGAGTACCTAGCAGAACTGTGCAGAACCAATCTCTTAGTTAAAATAATCTAATCCAAACTATTTTAACCTAAGTAGAACTGCCTCCTAGAAATCGTGTCATCTGTCATTTGTAAAGCTGCACAACTGTCACCTGTCAATTCTGAAGCTGCAAGCTGTCACCTGTCATTTTGAGTTTTACTTTAAATCCGAAAAAATACCTTTATTTAATCGTCCGTATCTGTGGAACCGTTTGGGCTAGGAACGAGATTTAACTTTCCTCTCCTCTGAAAGCTTATATTCTAAGCTTTCCAACAAGCCTAGAACCGACTTGCTACTCCTTATATTCTTGCCGCAATCACATTTCACGCACTCGCAAATTTACCGCGATTTGCGATTTTGGCTCAATTTCTCCACTTGTCAAAATAGCAGCTCCATTCTTTCCTTTGTTAAAATCCGTTTGCAACTTGGTAATAACTCATAGAGCATTGCTAAAGTGAGCCTGAACTAATACCAACACGCATCTCCCACTCACCCTGAATCTCTAGAGGGAATTAAAATCATTGACACATTTTCCCATCCATTGCCATCACATTTAAAAAGCATTTTGGGCCTGTGTTTCAAACTCCTACCTGTTTCCTCTAAGCTTGCTGGGGGGGAACTGAATTTCGTATTGTATTTGATTGCATTCCTGAGAACTGTGTGCTCCTCTTTCCATCTCCTTCCATTTCTTACATTGCATAGGGGAGGGGGGTGAATTGCCAGGGAAAAAGTTATTATCTTATCTTTTGCTAAAATCATATCAAGTATTTCTGTACTGCATTTTATTCCTCATTGCTTTTCCCTTGAAATCATAAAAGTATTTTTGCTACTTTATCCATCCTATACTAACTCCTCATTGATTGTAAAGAAGTGTGCTAGTGCCAGATTACCCATTGCTGATCAACATCATATGTCTAAGTGTACTATCACATCTTAAGTTATAGAAGTGTGATGTATATATGGTTTAAAATTTCAAATAAACCTTTTCATTTGCAAAACAAACCTACTTCCTGGCTCAGTGGGGTCAGGGGGATTCTAAGAGGGGGGTGTTATACAAGGGTGGTCATCCAGAGTACTGAACTGAATATAAAAATACATCAATAAGGGTTTTCATCAGCATCCCAGACTAGGCATTGACTTAGCTGTAGTGTTGAGTGAATATCGCTTACACAATAGGCTAGTTTGAGTTAAGTGCCCTGGGCCACATAATGCATTACGCTGGTTCCGCTATGAGTCCATGGGTAAGAACAACAATAACACTGAGCACTAGTACTACGGCCAATGGTACAGTGGGCTGGTTTGGATTGAATACAGTGTGCAGAATCAACAAATATCCGAGGTGACACTCTAATCTGGAACAATAGATTGTTTAAATTAAGTGTAAACCTCCCCACCCCCTTCAATTGGATGATCTGTTGGCGGACACTGCGGTAGTCCATGGACAGCATGTGCTACATCCATGCCAGGCATCTTCAAAAGACCTGGATGTGGCACGTGCTGTCCACGGACTACCGTGGTGTCCACCAACAGATCATCCAATTGAAGGGGTTGGGGAGATTTACACTTATTTTAAACAATTTATTGTACAATGGTGGCTCCTAAAAGAATAGTTTTTGTTTTTTTCTAGTTTTCCTTTTCTGATCTTTATTTCCTAGAACTACTAACAAATGTTTTCATATGCACTGTACATCTTTTTCACATAAACTTTCTCAGTGCATTTTGAATATTTACAAGAAACATCTGATTCCAAAATCTGTCAAATTCACTCCATCACTCCAAAAACTGTCTGCACCATCCAATTTGATGTTTTCATTTTCAAAGATGCCATAATATGATATGATAGGTTATTTATAATGCACTTAATACCCAGTGGATTCTAAGCACGACCCAGGGATCGAACCTGTGTTGCTCCATGTTGTCTTGCTTCCAAGGCGAGCACATTGCCCCTGAGCTACCCTCCTATGCCTACACCATTCAGAAAAAGCACATACACCTTTATTTACAAGGTACCTACCTTCTTTCAGTTGTGCACAAACACATTTGGGCATCTCCATACTTCCCTTGGATGTTTTTGTGAAAAAATTATCTTTCCACATGAACAAAAAAAACTCTCGGAACATAACCTTTAATGCAACCTGCAAATATAGTGGAGTAACGTAGCCCTAACTATTTCCTCCACAATGAACAACAATAATATCTGGGGATTGAAAGGGACACTTAGTCTTACAAAATGATAGTGAACTCACCCAGTTTGTCCCAGACACTGTATACCACCAAACCTGCACTCCCTCAAAACCAATAGTACCAGAGATTCGAAACAAGTATTGTACCTTTTCAAATTATTCATCCAACAATCTCCAAACATCCACACAGTGAGCTTTTTCCTAGCAATAGCCACATCCATCTTCCCCACAAACAACAATCAAAACATCTACTATCCTTTCTTCCTGTAAACCACAACCAGAACCCCTCATTGGCTAATCCCCAGAGTCCCCTTTCCATGCCAGGCATCCTTGATAGAGCTGTATGTGGCCAGTGCCGTCCGCGACTACAGTGGTGGCCGCAGACCCCGTAACACAGGGCCAGCCCTTCTACCATTTCTACTTTCATGTTCTCAAAACTCCCTCATTGGCTGCCTTCAAATTCAAACTTCTGTCAAGGTGAATGGATTCACACAAGCAGCACAGAACCATATTTCAATGTAGAGGCGTATAAACAAGAACAAAAAAAAAGAATTGCCATAGACAGTGGTGGCCGAGGGTATGAAATTTTAGGAGACACCATTATGGCAAAAGAAACCCTTATAGAAAAATGTCCCGAACAAATTTTCAACCAAATGTTCCTTTCGCACAAACAAACCGTCCACTGTACAAATGGACATGCGGCTCAATGTGCAACATAAGGCAACAATACATCAAATGTTTACGACAATTCCTCACTCACTATGTCAAACTAAAAGACAAAAGTATAATGAAAACTTTACAAACCATGGACTCCTGTCCAGTGGGCAGCCACACCGGTCTGCGAGAACATTCATTAGCCACCATTTAGGAAACTGCATGCAAAAGTATCTCCCACCACATCAAAATTTTAGCAACACACTAATCCGCTATATGGGATCTTGTGCATAGACTATACGATGCAAAAACATCCAAAGTAAGTACTTTGGAACTGAAGTTGACTTAGACAATTCAGTAACTTCAGAAAATTTTACCGAAAACCTCACACACCAACCTCCTAACAAGCACATACACAAAATAAATAATTAGTTTTCGAAACACAACTGCTGAAATACCAGACCAGGTATGTATCTTTTGTCGGAGAACTTTTTACAAAAAGAGCACATAAACAGTAAATATGGCCTACAAAATAGAGGACAATGAAGAACCGTAATGGTTCCAATTAACTTTATATCTAACATCAGAAAATAAATACAAAATAACTGACACTTCAATACTTTGCACATACTGCAACCTGCAACACAAATCTTGACAATAACCAAATGCCATCACGTGCTATCACTAATAAATATTCTCACTTCCAAAGGCGCTCCAACAACTTAACGTGTATGAGAGATTATAGTCCAAACAGTACGCCCATTTCAAGCTATAATACACCTGCAGCCGAAAACAGCCAAATTACCTCCATCTGAGTTACTAAAGGGCATATGTGGGAAAGTTATATATTTGCCATTAAATCTTAAAGAAAATGTGGAAACTCAAGTACAACAACCAATAGATCAATCTTTGATTGTACTAGTTAATGGTGTACCACCACAAGACAAAAATATTTGGTAACAACTAGTTGACTTGAACAAAGTTCGACACCCCCTACAATATCTGAAAGAAACCAAAGAATACTACAAAGATATAAACATAGAGGAAAACTTTCACCATCGCTTCATTGCCATGCTGCACTTCATCTGCAATATAACTACCCCTCTGCTTGAGAAAGGAATATCAATCCAGAAGAGCACCTCACATCCACATGTTTTTGTGGATAAAAGATGCTCACAAATTTGGCCATGACAGTGACGCCACTGTTTTACAGTTTATTGAAAAATGAGAACCTGCAACATCCCTTCAGAAACCATAGATAGTGACCTATGTACACAAGTCTTACACTTCCAAAAACATAAGTGTGGCAAATACTGCTGCCCTAGATATAGCAACAAAGGTAAATACTATACCAAATGTCACTTTGGCTTCCCACGACCCGTTTGCAAAAAAGGGCAAGTAAATAGATCCATGTCTTCTTTTAGGCACAGCATAAAAGGCAAATCCCTTAAAAACACATACAACATTAAAAGGGACAAAGCATCCAAGTACATCAATGGTTACCATGCAATAATTGCCCTCTTGTGGAATGCAACCATAGACATACAATACATACCAGACAATTACACTGCAGTTGCAAGATATGTCACAGCCTATCCCACCAATGCTGAGAAAACAGAGCTAAAAAAACCCTGGGATGGCATATCATCTGACAAAACACTATCACAAAAATTGTACAGCTTCGGTACAAACATTTTCTCCCATAAAGAATGCAGGTGCTACAAGGCTGCAGACCATTTAACAGGTAAGGCTTATATGACAAATCTGAACACATTGGGCCTCATTACACGGAAGGCGGTGAACAATGGCGCTATTAGCGCCATGGTTCATGCTGGTAAAATACCGGCACCGCCTTGGTGGAAAGGGGAATTACCGCCCGATTCCAAGGTTGGCGGGGCGGTAATTCCCCCTTCCACCATTGCCCTACCCCATTCCCATTTTTGCCCCATAGGGCTCTATGGGAATGGGGAAGGTGCTAATTACGGTACCGCAAATTGCGGTACCGTAATTAGCTCCACTGGTCCCTTTGCGGGTTGGTTTTTAACGCCTACAAAAAGCAGGCGTTAAATTCCCCAACCCGCAAAGGGACCTCGTAGTAAGGCGGTAAGGATTTACCAGTACCGGTAAAATACCGGTACCGGTAAACCCTTACCGCCTACCATGTAATGAGGCCCATTGTCTAGCTAAACCTTGGTCCAGCTTCATCCTGAAAAATAGTACTCAAATCCTACTTGTGGGATGTTTTAACCCACTTTTTTCTATGCTATGTGGCAGCACTGTATTAGGATGGTGCCAGAAACATCAAAATGGCTGCAAAACCCTTGTGCGCGCCAAAACATCTGGAAATCGCGCTTTGAAAAGCACAAAAAGATGGCTGTCCAATCTGCCACGCATGATGTCAGTGGTGGAACAGAGATCTCACTCCTGAAATATTTCACTGGGCTCCACAACAAGTGAAAATGGAGAACAGAAGGAAAAAGCAGTGTTTTGCTAATGAAACCCCAAAATCTCGCTTTAAATCCCTTTTTCTTTGTTGCTGAAACTGCAGAATGCTGGTACAAAACACCCTCAAACATCCAAAATTCTGGTTGGGTGCTAAAATTCACTTAGTTTAAGAAATCATTGTGAATTTGAAGGTCCTGAAAAGCTGAAAGGGAGTTCCACAGCAAAAGTGGCCTGACTGTGGATGCCAAAACCTCTGTGCAGCAGAGGACTGCAGAGATGACAGCTGTCAGGAAGCCTGCCTGATTAAACTTTAAACATGTTTAAACTGAAATCAAATGCTTGTCATCTAAGAGGCCTGGTGCTGATAATCACCTATGTTGTAATTGTTTCATCCCATGGTTTAAAATCTTGAATGAGAATTCTAGCTGATATTTTGAAATCACAAGTTTGTTTTAAAGTAAGGAAAAATGCAACAGAATTAAAAATTAAATCAAGCCTGGCTAAAGCTAACCTAACTGGAATAACAGGTTTCCTCACAGAGGCCTTTTCCTCCAGCAGGAAATCACAAAAGGCGATAATTATAGGGTTTGGAAAGAACCTGGTCTACAGAGGCAAAAGGGAACAATGGACAGCTCCAGCTCAGGAGATGCGAAGTGCGAAGACAGTCATAAATGGCCTCTGCCAGGAGCAAACATGCAAGATGGCTCCTGGGCTCCCAGAGAGAGACCAAAGGGGTGGAGCTAAACTACCATTTGTTGCTTAACAAGGATAAAGGACACATTTTTAAAAGACTTATAATTTGGCAGTGAAAATTGTGGAAAATGGAAAAGTAACAGATTTGTGAATCTTAATTTTGACTGCACATTTCAAGAGGCGAAAAATCGTGTGACATGTTCTGACAAAAAATGGCAGAAAATGTGATTTTACACCAAATGTATTTCTGCTAGAAGTATGAAACTTCATACACTTATGCACATGTTAAACGTGCACACTTGTAGAAATTTGTTTATAAATTGGACATTGGGCCTCATTACGACCCTGGCGCTAAACCATGGTGCTGTTAGCACCATGGTCCATGCCGGGGTCCGCCATGGTGAATGACTGAATTACCGCCCCATTTCAAGGTTGGCGGGGCGGTAATTTCCCATTCACCATGGCCCCTTCCCCATTCCCATTTTTGGCCCATAGGGCTCAATGGGAATGGGGAAGGCGCTAATTACGGCACCGTAAATTACGGTGCCGTAATTAGCTCCTAGGTCCCTTTGCGGGTTGGTTTTTTAACGCCTGCTGAAAGCAGGCGTTAAAGTGCAACCCACAAAGAGACCTTGTAATCAGGCGTTAAGGGTTTAATGGCGCCGTCACCTTTTACGGCGCCGTTAACCCCTTAACGCCTGGGTTGTAATGAGGCCCATTGTGTTCCTGAGGAAAAGGGTAACATCTGTGAAAAGCAGAGCCAAGATCCCACGGCTACAGGGTTTTGAGGGATAGCTGCTATATACAATATGTAATCTGTATATGTGACTCTTATAGAGGTTGCACATGTGTAAATATGTATGGTGCCAAAAGTAGATTTTGTGTTCAAGGGCTAGGGGTGGATTCTCAGCCTCATAATACCACATCACAAAGGTGACACACTGTTTCTCTCCTCCTATCAAGGCAGAGAGGAGACTCTGACCCAATCGGCTGTCAAAGGGGCGAGTTTAGGCTAAACCAGCACACACACCCCTTTATCATAGCATAAATAGAGACAGCTCACCGCTCAAAAGGACAGACAGATTCACTCACTCTCCTGATCCTGGCGGAGCACCCTGTTGCAGAACTCTCCATCTTCCTTGCTTCAGACTCCTGAAACTTGGCAAAGCAGAAACCCATTGCATAGCTGAACCATTTTCAGCTAGGCCTCGAATTCCAAAACCAGAACACCACAAACCTAAGGGGAAGCATCAAAATACAGCCGGGCTGCGCTGTACTGCTTGCCTGCTGAAATAATTATCATCAGAACCAAGAAGTGCAGATCCAATCAGTCCTGTGCCATGCTGTGACCAGAGCCATTGCAGATGCAGTCCAGTCATGTGCAGTGCTGTGACCAGAGCACCTTTCTGATTGCAGATCCAATCCAATGTGCCCAGCTGTCTGTCCGAAAACCAGATCCCATTCCAGGACCAGAATCATGATGGACCAGAATCCTGACGGTTCCGTTTAAAAACAGATCTAGTGATATATCTATAGATAGAACTGTGTCACTAGGATATGTACCTTGCTGGGTTAATATCTATCTTAAACCCATCATTCAGAACCACATTGTTAGGAGTACCTTTGAATTGTCTGAACTCTCTATCCTATCCTTCCTATCTTCCTCCTGTATTGTATTGCTAAAACTATTTTTCCACTGATCTTTTCTCATCTGAAGAAGGCGAGTCCTTGGCAGGCAGTCATTCTGATCAAGTGGCTGTGGTCCTGTGGGGTATTCGTTGTATTTATAGTCATCCTCTAGTGTAAGAAATCCTTTTGTCATTTTAAAAGTGCATCTCTGTTTTCCATTCTTGTGCATATCTTGAAAAAACGACCTCCACTAAAACATCCATAACTTTCTCAGTTTTTGTGCTAGAAACAAAATTTAAACTTCTACTTGTAGCTAACAGCCACAGCTTTGAATCGCATCTAAAACCGCATGCCAAATCCATACAATTTCCTCATTATTGCAATTATTGTGCAGTGTAAAGTTTGCCTTGAATTTCGTTTTTGGGAAACTCGGACACTTGTAAAACAGCTTTTGATTGCTCCCGACTTCAATTTTAAGATTCCAAATTGTTTCTTGGTACTAAAGCATTGCTTTTGTTTGAGTGCAACTATCCAAAGTGGCTGCCATAAGAATTTATAGCAATTTTAGCAATTTTGACCATATTAGTTTTTTTACCCAATCCATTCTCAAGATAACTTGAAAAGCCATTCTGACAGCTTGACAGTCAATTCCGTTTCCCCTTGTGTTTGAAAGGGGGAAAGTGGGATTGATATTTTGTTTAAATTCTGCCATTCCTGAATACCTGCTCTCTCCTCCTATCTCTTTACATTGCCTATTGGGGGTTGAGGGGTGTGCAGGGGGAACCTTTAACCACAGTGCAATCTGATCTGAACACACACACAAAAGTATTATTTCTGTGCTGGATTGTTTTGCTCACTATTACTCCTTGTGTATTAAAAGGATTATTCAGTGTTACATCACCCCATTGGTGATTATTGTGTACCCATTAAAACATAGTGTGATTGAATTGTAAATACATAAATAAATATTTTAACTTTGCAAACCAGCCTGATTCCTAGTTCAGTGTGACCGGGGGGGGGGTGGGCCCTGAGAGGGCCAAGATATGAGTGGTATATCGTTCAGAATAAAGAACTTTTTGCCAAAAATAAATAAGGATTTCAGTTGTGCATTACACGCTAGGCATTGACTTGGGTGTGTGCCGGATTGAAATCACTTACAGCTTGGGGGCTCATCACGAGATCCTGAATTAGACCTACCACTTGTGACAGTCTAACACAGCGTGCTAACTGACGGGGTACATACATCTTGTTGGGCTACCATACTGTGCTACACTGTAAAAACACCCTTCAAAAGAAATACTCAAAGGAGTTGGATCTGTTTTGCAAAAGTAAAAGTAACCCTGAGATAAGTGAGAAGGAAATTAATATTTCCGGAATGGCGAACCTAGTGGAAATCAATATTGCAAAGGAACACAAGCTGCACAAATTGTTTGTCAGGGGTGAATGGGTAGAGCAGGATGAGAATATTTGGCTGCAGGAAATCAAACAACAAATCACTGCCATAGAATTAGATACATGACAGGACTAGGGTCCATTACACCAGGCACTTAGTGAATTGTATATGGCCCCAAAAGCAAAAGAAGAGCAATGTAGAATTGCCAGAATAGCGGCTTACCTATACCTCTTGGAGTAATACAGGAAAAATATGCTGAAAACCTTGATCTGGCAAAGAGGCAAGTGCAATCCCTAGAGAAACCCCAAACTGATCTGGACTCTGCAGAACAAAGGCTACAAAAGAGCCAAGATTCAGAGAGAGAAACCAGACAGTAACTGACAAAATTATAGGAAGATCTGGATCTCCTGCAGCAAGAGAAGGTAGAGCAAGATACCAAATTACTGACACTGCAAGAAGAGTGCCAAGAAAGTTTGGATTCTCTACTACAGAGCCAACAAAAGCTGGAGAAGCAATTAAGCTATAATAGAGTATGTGCAGGGCAGACAGTTGCCCTAGAAAATCAGATTGATGAAATAAAGGAGGAAAATAATAAATTAATAGTAAAGGATCTCCATACTCAAACAGATTTTGATGAGGAGTGCCAGAAATTATGTGCCATTAGAAAACAAAGGGACGACCTGGCTGCACAGAGGGGTACTCTAATTCAGAAAAGGGACACCATGGGCTAGGAAGTCAACCATTTAAAAACCAAGGTGGAAGAAAATCACCTGGTTCTTCAGGGACTGGGTGAACTCAAAATGGACTACGAAAAGTTGTTAGAGCACACCAGGAGGGTGGAAGATGCTCTGGCAAAGAATATTCAGGCTAGTAAGGATCAGACTCAGGAGGCGAGCCTCCTGCAGCATAAATTGGCCAAATACTCCCAAATCCGACAGGAAGCAGAGAGAGACAATGAGGCTCTCTGTGAAAAACATGACAGGCTCCATAGACAGATAGCCATGCAGGAACAACTAACAAAGACCAGCAAGGCCTTAATAGAAGAACAAAAGGGTCAGATTCTTGCATGCCACCTGGAAGTAGGGGCTGAGAGAGATGAGGTCAGATGGGAGAGGGAAACCCCTGAGCATAACCTCAGGAACCCTGGCACCAGAGACTTTAATCCCTTCAATTCCACGGACTCTGCCACCCCCATGTCCACTCGCTCACATGAACCAAGGGCCACAGGGATGGTAGAATTCAACCCAATGGGAAATATGGGGCTAATAGGTCAGCGCCTCCCAGAAGTGGATGGGCGGGCATCTATGTACAGGTTCCCAAGTGCTAGGGCCATATTCTCTGATCAGGGAGACTCCAGTGAGGGGAGAGTCAGAGAAATGGATCCTCAGAAATATAACTTACCAAGAGATCAGGTGGTAAAATTTGGTGGGGAATTCCATGAGATTAAGCCCACTAAGAACATACTAAAAACCTCTGTCCAGCTAGGACAGTGGGGGGGTACTCAACCAATCCTGGGAGCAAGGAAGAGTCAGAAGACTCTATTGAGCGCCACAGGTCCCAAGAGACTAGGACCCCACATTCTGCCAGCCATTCCCAAGCTCGCAGAATCCGGGAGTGTTTAGAAGACCAGACAGCCACCTCTGGTAGCAGTGCCTCTGAGTCAGAGGATGAGTGGACCAGGGTGACCAGAACTAAAAAGGCAAACAAAGTTAAGAGGGCTTTACTCAAGGATCCCCTGAAACAAATAAAATCTATTAGGAGCGTCATCACGTCCTACCACAAAAATGCCAAATATTCGGTTTGCGAGCACCTTGAATTATTTGAGCAGATGATGGAGACTTTCCATCTGAAGGACAGCCAAAGCTGTATTCAGTATGTAAAGTGGACATTTTCTCCTGAGTACTCCAGCTTCTTTGCAGGGCTGGAGGATCAGAACCACTCCAGATGGTCCACCTATAGGTCAGCCATCCTGAAACATTTTTTCCATTCATAGGAACCCTCAAGAGGCTTGCAAGGCAGCCTACAATTTACAATGTGGGGAAGACCAGGCCCAACAAGAATTTGTTCAGGAATTGAAATGTGCCTTTGCGCAGACCACTAGAAGGGTGCGCACTGACAGTAAGGAATTTGTGAACACCTTCTTTCATGCTCTCCCTAAGTACATTATGACCCAGCTAGTGAGGGACTTTCATGAGAAAAGATCACTAGACTGAGTCATTGAACAAGCAACGCGCATCTATGAAGTACAGAAGCCGTTGGAAAATAAAAATAGTAGCAAAAGCCCCAAAACAACCAACACCCTTGCTGCTGCTAAGGTGGCGGAGGTGAAGGTTGCCCCCATTTTATATCTGGAGATGGGGGGGCCTAAAACCCTTCCCCCACAGAACCCGACCAACCCCAAACCCAGAAGGCCCTCGGGCCAATCCAAAACAGGGAGCCAGCGCAGTAACCCCACAAATGGGACCCCTAACTCCCCTGACTAATTCAGCCCACGCTACAAGGGAAATAATCCCATCCTGGGCTATGTGTGGACTCCTCCTGCCCAAGTGGGGGGGGATCCAATCAGACAGCAGGAAACCCAGGAAACTTCCCTCCTTATTTTTCCCAGGAGGGCAGTAATCCCCCAAATGCCAGACCCAGTTTCTTTCCCCGGTACCCACCAAACTTCAACCCCCAAAAGAACCCATCCTACTTCCCCACTTTCCTGAGCCCAGACAGCCCAATCCGGGAGAGGGGAGGCCAAGGGTAGAGGGGTACCCAAACTTTCCTAACCAGGGGTATTTTGCGAGAAGGGATAGTTACCCTTCCCAGAATCAACCCAGGGTAGACCTGAGGACCCCGTACCAGCCAGAGCGGGTATCCCAACTAGAGCGCCAGGTCCAGAACATGGCACAGGATCTGGGTCGCATGCTGAGGGCTCAAAGGAACCCTCAGATGAGCATGGCGGCTGAGAATTCCTCAAATCCAGGTTCTGGTTCTCGAGAACAATGAAAGGGGAAGAACCCTGACAACCCACCGGTTCCCAGGGAGGAGGCACAAGGGGAAGGGGGTGCAAAGCCTTGGAGGAAGCTCCCTTCCCCACTTGTGAAAAGACCCTGTAAACCAAGGAACCGGAACCAAAATCTCCTGCCCCTGAAAGTCTGCAACCCAAGGAGCAGAGGGCGGGTAGGAGAAATAAAGAGCATAAAAAGGCCCATTTTGTGGAGGAGGTGCAAATCTTCCAGTTTGAAGGAGAGGGGTCCTCAGAGGATCCTGGGAAAAGATCTTCTCCTTCAGGGATGCGGGATCATCTCCCAAAGAAACATGGGTCCCAAAGGATCCAAATCCAGATTGGGTAGATGTGGGGACTGAGTTAAAACCGCCCATCATCAGGACCCAGAATGACCAGCACGGAAATCCCCTGGTTCAAACCCATCCTGGTAACTGCCTCCAAAAAGGGGGGGGCAGCCCAGAATCAGAACCAGGGGAACCCAAAACTTCCCCCATATCTAGCTGTCACCTTTTTCTTACAGGTTCCCAAGACCTCAAACAGAATCCTGCCCAAATCACCTCTCTGTCAGTATCCAAAGCAAGGAAATTAACCCACCAGTTGGCCAAAAAATGTGGATTATCTTTGCCCCCTTGAGGAAAAGGAGGGAAGATTTTATGCCCCGGTACAAATACAGGAGCAATGTACAATTTTGGCACTGGTGGACACTGGATCCAAAGCTACCCTTCTGTCAAAAAGGGCCTTTGATCAGCTGAATTCGGGAAGGGGGGAGAAATACCAAATCCCTCTCACCCCTCTTCCTGGACAACTTCAGAACTTCAACGGGAAGGAAATTCCCGTCGAGGGGACTGCGGATTTAGACATTAAAATTTGCCAACACAAGGTGAAGCACCCAGTCATAGTTGTGACTCCAGAGGGCACACCTTGTTTACTAGGGAATGACATCCTGCGTAGATTGTCTCCCCTCATAGATTGTGTAAACAAGGTCCTCTGGACCCAGACTAACCGACCAATAAAATAAAATAGCTTCAAAAGCTACCGCAAACATGAATAAAACATTTTTAAAGCTGCGGTTTTATTTCTAATTTTCCGGGCTCCTCCAGCCTGGAAAACTTAGAAATAAAACCACAGCTGGGGCTTTTAAAAAAAAAAAAATAGCACTTACCGAGGTGCAGTTGCAGCTTTTCTGCCTGTAGTCTCCGGTCTCCGTCCTGCGAGTCCCGGCACCAATGAAGAAAAAGCCACCCAGTGGTAGCTTTTGTTTACTACAGCTGGCTGGCTTTTCCTTCATTAGCTCCGCTAAAGCAAAAGCAAAAGCAAGCACAGGCGGGCATCCATTTCACAAAATGGATGCCCCCATGTGCTTCCCTTTGAGCTTCATTTGCTTGAAAATTTACATAGGGACTTAAAAAAAGTGCCAGTATATTTTTTTTATTATTGCTCATCTTTTTGGCCAATAAAATTTTTTGGCCCAACCATTCCTTTAAGGTCCTGGCCAATGACAATTCACATTCTTCAAATGGCAACAAAGTTATAAGCCATCTAAAAATGTTGAGACCCCATTCTAATTTATCCCACTCTTGACAAAATCCGACCAAACTTTATAAATAGATGTATATCTAAATCTAAAATCCTTTTGCAAACTTTTGTGTAGATTTGTCAAATGGCACCATATTTATAAGCCTTTACAATATTTTGGGACCCCTCCTCTAATTTTGTTCCCTCTTAACAAAACAGCTCGCTCCACACTTTCCAGGACCATTCAGAATCTGGTCTAAAATAAGATTCCGAAAAAAATGACATTTGGGGCCCCCCATACAACTTTGCCCCTGCTTGATGAAACCTCACCAAACTTCCCAGAAGATTTCTGACAGGACCATATACTTCGTTTTTGCAAAGTTTGGTAAGGATCCGTCCAGGGGGGGCAAAGTTATAAGCTGCCCAAAAAAGTGCTCTTCCTATGGGTTGAGCAACCTAGCCATAACTACAGGGCCACTACCGCAGGCCCTGTAATATTTGTAATTTGACTCATGATGGCTATAGTGAGATACTTACCCGGGTGGTCATATACATATCAGTATGAGGGGGAGCTCCCTTTAAAGTTGTGTGTTCCACATACGCCGCCAATATGTGTAGGCATATTTTCTACTTGCTACAAGAAACCACCCTGTATTCATGTTTATGTCCAATTAGACTACTAAGGCGACCCTTCTTACCTTTGATTACTCTTTTCCTTAATATAGTGTGCCTCATTACAAGCAGGGCGGTAAGGGATACCGGGCACCAGTAAGGAGACCGGTGCTGGTAATCCCTTACCGCCCTACTACGTGTTCCCTTAGCAGGTCCCTCCCATAACGCCTGGTCTGACCAGGTGTTATGGACGGGACCCGTTAAGGGAAATCAGAGCCAAATTTGCGGTACCGTTATTAGCGCTTTCCCCATTCCCATTGAGCCCTGTGGGGGCTCAAATGGGAATGGGGAATGGCTTTTTCAAAGGGGACTTACCGGTCCGGTAAAGGTCGGACTACACCGGTAAATCCCCATTGAACGAGACCGGTGCCGGACACGTTATTGGTGGCAGTCATGGCGCAAATAGCACTATGACTACCACCAATATCGTAATGAGGCCCAGTGTGTCTATCTCTTTTAAGGCAATCTCTTCAACAACTCTCCTGAATCAGAAATATATATCACGTGCACAAATTAAATGTAGACCCTCAAGTGAAATGCCTATGACCCTGTGTGTTGCTTATCAAGATGCGTATAATATTACATGTGCTGGGCATCACACACTGCAGTTAGCCTCTGATTCATGGTAGTTTATGCTCTTTTGAGTTGTTCATTTGACTTGCCAGCCATCCCTGCATCCGGCAGGTGGGTATCCTGTTCATCTATATCACATACTCTATCCTTCCTACTGTCACACTCCCCTTCCAGGTCCATCCTTATTTCACAGACAATCTTATGAAACATTTCAACATAATGATAGTTCATTGTAACAATATAATGGGCTTTGACATATTTTCAAGCCAGGGTAACCACATATTCGATATCATGGCTATTTAAAACCCTCAAAAGTGGGATCAAATACATAATAGACAAAATACGTTTCTGATTAAAATGTTCCAATTTTCCTCTGCAAACCTGCTTTCCATGAGTGAGGTGGTTGATATCACTGCGGAAAAAGCCGCCTCCATGTCTATATATGGGCTTGACCTTCCAGTTTCTTCTTCCTTATTTAGACTACTGCCATCGTTAGGTACTTCAAATGATGGAGTACCAATCGCTGCTTGTACAGTACCATGCAGGGAGGTAATGTTTACTTCATGTAATGTGTCCCCTGCTTTATTGTTTTTTCCCTCGTTGGCTCTGTTTTACCAGGGGTTGGCTTAGTGGCGATGGTCTGGCTGATTATTGGTATAGCATTCATTAGTTATTTGCTTTTAATCACTCATTTATTCAGATCAGAATAGGCTGTTCTGCGTTTCAAGTTTTGCCCCTTATTTGTATTTATTTAATTGCCCTAAAGTAGGAGGCCTTTGGTTTTCTATTAGTGTCTATGCTGAATCTAGCGGTGTAGCATCCTGTCATGTCCTTCTATGAAATATTATTTATCACATATTTCTGTGCATGCCCCTTTAAGTTTGCCGGCTTAGCTTTCTCCTTTTTGCCTGGCTTTCTCCTTTTTGTGTAACTTTCTATTTTTCCTCCTGCAACCAGCAGTAGCTCGGCTATTTTGAGATGATTCCAGGATAGCCTCAGGTGTGGCACTTCAGTCCGCAGCAGGTGCCCCTTGATAGCATTGCTATTGCTAGTGGAATTTGCCATCTGCTGTTCCTGTGCCGAGAGTATGTAATTTCTCGCATGTGCATGGTTTGGTAATTCACTCTAAAGGTTGCCCATATTATTGGATCCCTGTGTGCATTTGTTACACAATTTAACAAAAGCTTTCAGTATGAGATGGAGCGCTGGAGTTGTCGCAAGAGGTGGAATGCGAGCGCCATGTTTCTGTCGTGTCACGTAAACTCGCGAGATAGAGCGACGTCATCACTCTTGTCCATGTTTAATAGCTCACTAATGTTGTTGTTTTCCAGATCAGCTTTCATGACTAAGACTGTGTCGACGGGTGTGCATAATGTTAACTCTCATCTACTGCTATTGTGGTTTGGGGAGTGGCAGAGGGGATGTGTTGCTTTCCTGAGCTTCAGTGACGTAACCTCTTTCTGTAAACTGCAGCATAACGCCAACAAACAGTTTCCAGTCATATTCGCCTAGGCGTGGCCGCGTCTGCATTTTCATGATTAATGGACACACAAGATCAGATAAGATCAATCGGCTTCAGAAAGTGTCCCAAAAGGCATGTCATTTTCCCTTTCTCGTGGATTTATCTGTGCCATTTTCCTTTATTTTCCTCGTGTGAAACGTGTTCTATTTGTTCATGGGCTAGCAAGTTTATAGGGTAAACAGCAGCCTGCATGTGGGGTTTCAGGCGACAATCGCCTGTTACGCAAATTATAAATCATTTGCCCTGCTCTCGTGTTCTTATCTAATTTTGGCTCATTTTTCACAGTGACTTGAACACAGGAAGAACCTATGGAATGATGCTGCTGCAATAATGTGCTACGCTTATGAGCAGGCGACAAGGCGTGTACGTTTTTTGCATATGAGTGACACCACCAGGGAAGTCTAGATGCTTTTCAAATAGTTAATAACCCGCTTGCGTTAAAACGCCACATTTTTAATTTTTTTTCGCAGCCAATATTCTGGCATTCTCAAGGGACTGAAACATGGTAGCAGCTGCAAGCATGGTCGGACTGGGGCATAACATTGCCGCGGTGACCAGTGAAAAAGTCGCCCACAGTTGCAAATGGCAATTCATTCCTTTTGTAACAGACCATTTGAGTAGTACACACGGGGAGTTGTTTGATAAAACGTGATGTAAATTGTGCAAAGTAAACAATATGTATTTAGTAACACTGGTCAAAACTACTAGCTTCATGGTGAAGTAACTTATTAAACTGGCACACATTGGCCAAAAAAGTGGCCCAATTTGACCGAAAAAGCTGGCACATGCTAGCTTTTTGCATCTTTTGTTCGGGCATTGCCCTATTTCCCTAGCGGACAGTGCAAGCCTGGTTCGAAGCTCTCCTGGTTGCCCCTTTCTAGGGTGTCCAACATTACAAAAAGATTTTTCAGCACACTTTAAACGTGGTAACGCATCAGAACCGACCTGCAGTGCTCACGGTTACATATGGTGTCATTTGCACCCTCCCCATCCACTTTTTGAGTAAAATTTGTGCCAGATGGCACACACACACATCAGAAAGAAAAAAAGAAGTTAGAATCGTTATACATGCAGGGAGATCATCTGTTAGAGGTCTGTCCAGGCACTGAGGGGCAAAATGAATGCAAAGATCCTAATTTGCACACTCATCGACACCAACAGAAGTGAAATCACAGAAAGAGCCCAGCAAGAAGCATCACCAGTCTTTGATACTTGGAGGCACCAACGAAAGTGACATTACAATATGTTGCCATAAGTAAGGTCAGTGTCAACTTTGTGATGTGTAATCCATGAATGACACTAGCAACTATATAGCCATTAAACCATGAGTGAGAATTTTTTTAATAAAGGCTTATAATAATATAGTGTATCGGGGACATTTCAGCAGTTGGGCACATATCTTGCCAGGTTTACTGCATATGTTTATTAAAGCTTTGTTTATAGAAATGCCTTTAAAAGAACACATACAGCATACAAAACTAACACACCACAAAAAATGTACATTACACTGTATAAATTGTGATAGAAACATGCTGAGCAAAAGGAGTGTGATTTTGGTGGCACCTACACATGAGTATGTCTCTAACTTAATTTTCCCCATCCTGCCTGAAAGGTCCCCGTAGCGCCAGGCAAAGTAATGTGGGACAGAACAATCTCACTTGCTCATAGTCTTATTTCAAGCACAGCATGCTTCATTATGCACCCTTCCCATTTCTAATCACCCTATTCACATGTCTTAAGAAACAAAATCCCTGCTAATAGAACCCCCCTCCAGTTAATGTCTGTAGAGGAGGGTCCAAGTACCCCGACTCCAACTGCCCCGCCTCTATTACCTGTAAAATGGGAACCAAAGTATGTGACGTATACAGAACAGTTAAACCAGCAAAGAGCACAGCATGGACACTGTGCATTACCCATAAGAATACCCATACCTAGAGAATCTGGGAAGTAAAATACCCATTGAGAAAACCATACCTACATATAAAACAATATGATGGCCATTTGAATAAAATTCCTGAAGAAGCAAGGAAGATGAATGACGAAGACAAATGGTGACGTCACACAGAACCAAATTGATGACCATATAAGAGATATAAGGACCAGAGAATGCAGACAATCTATAAGACATCAAGAAAGCACAGAGGATAAGTGACATCTTGGGATCAAGGTGAAGAAGCTTATGCCGCAGACCTGATGAAGATATTTAGTTAGGTTAAACGTGTACAGCTGCAACAGAAACACAAGCAGCAAAGCTATCATGAAGCTAGTTTTATGCTTTTTTAATAGATAGACCGCAGCAAGAGCCAACATATATATATATATATATATATATGACATATGGACAAATAAAGGATGGATGTTTCCCCCACGTATTACAAACAGTACTGAACAAAAGCAAGAAAGCCTCAATTTTCAGTGTGTTGCAGTTAACAAAACAATTGAATTAACAAAATGAATCTCAGCTAAAGGAGTTGACTGAGCCAAGAAAGCCAAGGTCTTATCAAACTGGAGCAGACTGGCATTGGATACAAATCATGTGAAGGAACAGAAACTCCTGTTCTGAAGACCTGAACAAGAACAAAAGACGTCAGAGGACTATTAGAAAATAAAATCAAATACAAGAAAAGCTCGATTTCATGGTGTCCAGTCACGTGGTAGAAGGAAGTTGGATGATCGAGGTGGTCACACCTACGCACGAAGGCAGGCTGTGCCCACACTCCTTAAAATTCTTGGAGCACAGTACAAACTCAAGCCCAATCTTCAAAGCACTAATTGACATTGGACCATTGAGGTGATGATGGATGGATACAGTAATTGGTGGGAAGCTTGTGTTAAGACAAGCTCATCCGCACCTGGATGTTCAGTCTGCATGCTGGTAGAAGTAGGTGGAAAAGTACTTACGGGGTTTAGAAGCCAACCAATTATAGAGGACCGCATAATTAAGGGTCTTATAGCTTGTGTAGCCAAGGGGACTTTGATTATTTAGTGATGTTCATAGTGGCTATTTTGAGGGGAGGGCTTAGTTGCCCCACCTGATGTTAAATATCCTATCACCTTCCTCCACGGTTCTATACTGATATAGGACCTATACTTAGATATTCACTTAGAACCAATCACTCCCTCTGTTAGGTTTTTGTAGTTTGCCACGTAGGATGACATTGATAGCAACGTAGGTTAAACCTCATTGATGACCAATTCTGTGTATAAAAGCTCAGTTTTTTATAAAGTAATTTCAGTAAGAGGATTGAGCGATTGCTGATGTTAATTGTACTTGATAATAAAACTGACTCACTTTGCCAAACTATTTGAGTCGCCTTGATTATTGATGTATGAATGAATTCTGCATCCCCATCCATCTCCAGGGTATTACTACTCATCTTAAAGGGCTGTCCGAGAGAAAACCCAGCTCACTTGGTAGCAGAGAGAGGATGGTTAGATAAGATAAAAACCATCGTCCGTCGGCCGTCGACATAAGTAAACTTTAGAGTCTCAGCAATATCTCACGAATTTTGCCATTCGGCTGACAGGACGAGAAGCTACCCGTAGAAAGTGGATAGTATAACTCAAAAAATTCCTTGCAAGGAGGGTTTGACGGGACCCCTAGTTTCAATGGAAACCCCTCCCACATCTACGCGAAGCGGATTGGAAAGCAGCCTGAAGAGGCGGTAACGAAGGCAGTGATCCCGAGGGACAGGAGAAGAAAAAATGCAAATGGTGAGTAAATAGACTAAAGAGTGTGGCAAAGTAATGCATGCGTAGCTAATAAAGAAGAGTAACAGAGCGAGGTGAGATAAATATAACGTAAGAGTAAGAGTGTAATATATATGTATATGGGAAATGAGATATTGACTTGAGTGTGGCCGAGCAATATAAAAAAGAGTAATCATGAGTGAGGCCACGATAAGAGGATATGCCCTGTTCCTAAACTTTAAAGAGTGTTAACAGAAACCTTTATCTAGAGTCCCACAAGTGGAACACATAGGATACGGGACCGATTTAAGACGGTCCAGAAAGAGATAGGTTTATGTTCCGTGAGGAGCATTTCTAGAGGGCAAGACAAGTCTCAAGGGAAAGATCGTAAACAATTCATGTGACCGGTCAAGTCTGTCTGTTTGTTTTATGTGATTTTTTTAAGGTATGATAATGTCATATTTAAAGAAAAATGTTATGATCGAGAAGCGTGAAGTTGAGAAAAAGGAAATTGATTGTTTTAAAATTGTATTTTGATGGTTGTTTTTTAGCAAGATTAAAGTAAAATGTTCTTTTGAAGGGTTTGGAGCTTGCGACGATTGGTGCTCGCTCATATTGTATTCTTTTTGAGACGTATTTTGGAAATTTGTGATTGAAAAATAAGCGAGTGATAGCAAAGAAAGAGCGAAGGGTTAAGAATGGAAGAGGTTACTCCATTAAAGCATCTCTGCAAGCAGTTGCCGAAACATTTGCTTAAGCTTAGACAATACAGTGCAGAATGGGTTAAAGGAACTGCAGACAAATGTTTATGCCGTGGCCACAAGGCGGATCATTATCGAAGGCAGTCCTGCAGCATATGACAACATATTTCCATGCAGTGTATACGGGGAAGAAGCTAGAAAAGCACCTAATGAGTCTAGAGCTTTGGAAGATGTATCAAGGCAAGGAGGAGGAGCCTCCTTTATATTGGATGCTCAATGTATGCAAAGAGGGGGGTGAAGAGTCTTCTGCTCCACCTGCCCTGGCTGAAATAGAAAACGAGACTGAGAAAAACAATGGGTTATACCCATTAAGGGAACTTAAAGCAGCAGCAGGATATAGCAATCGAGCATATGAGTCACCTACACAAAGTAGTGACGAGGGCTCAGAGAAAAATACTGAGAAAGGCATAACCTCCAAAGTCCTGAGAGACAAGGAGAGAAACGATAAGGAGAGAAGTGATTGAGCAAGCACATTTCTAAATATAGGAATAGAAATAAAGAGATGGAAAGGTGAAGGAGATAAAATTGATGAGATAGCGCTCTTACAGAACGAATGGATGGGAGGTCAGATTTTACTTAAACTTGATGGTAAAGGCATCGAGGACGTAAGACAAAGGGGAGATAAAGACGAACAAGATAAAAGAGACAAAGAAAGAGAAGAACTATTGAAAGATGAAGGAGCAAGAATAGAAGAAAGACAGAAACGAGAACAGTTATATCAAGACGAGCAAGCTAAAAAACAAGAGAAAGCAGGAGAGCAAAGAAAACGTGACAATAGACAAAGAACAGCTGACGAGCAGGAGAGGCTAGAAAGCAAAAGAATAGAAGAGGAAGAGCAAATGTTAAGAGAAAAAAGAATACAGAGACGAAGGGATGAAGAGATATGAAGGGCAAATGAAAGAAGGGATATGAAAAAGAAAGGAAGACCGGGTGAGAGAGGAAGTGAGAAAACGCAGAGACTTTGATGATGACATGGAACGTAAAAGAAGGCAGGGAGAAACGCGATCTCGATTATTTGGAGAGGGAAGTGAGAAATTCTAATCCACATGTAGCATGGAAAGACATAGAGGAATTATCCCCCAAATATGAGTCATTACCAGGCCCGTCTAGAGCAAATCTAGAAGACGAGTTTGACTCAAGGAGCATTGGGGAAGCTATCGACAAGGTATACCACGACAAGAGAGCTCAGAAGGAATCACAGGGGAAGGGAAAAAAATTACTGCCTCGAAAGCACTCAGTTGTATGACACAGAGGAAGCCTCATGGAATGCGAGACATCTTTAGGAGCTGTCTTTAGATAGACTGACTCTGAATAGAAATGAAGAAGAGAGAAGTTGCACGAGTTGGGCACAGGAAATGTCAGACGAAGATAGAGAAAGCTTCCAGGGGGAAGAGACAGATACGTATGTGGTCCCGAGGGATGTTCTCTAATGGATAAGGGAGTAAAATAGTCAGATTCAAACATGCCTGTATCCAAGGCATCAGAGCCATTGACACAGACCGACATAGGGGGCAACCCCACAGTGAGAGGGGGGTGTCTCCGCCCTATGTAAGCAGGTTAAGATCATTGCCAGGTAAACGGCGATGTGGGAATATCACCCTGGCGGTGGATATATAAATGATGAGAAATGAGAATGAGTTTGGAGTTTCGCAGTTTCCCTTGTTAGAAAAAGGAGGGACGAGACCCCAATATATACCATGGCCCCAAATGGACAGAGATAATTTAAGGTGCAAACTGCCGAGCTTAACTTCCAGTGCTGGGAAATGGGTGCATGAATTAGAAAAGATGACAGGAGGAAATACATGGGCTCTAGGGGACATTAAGGGTCTTCTAATCACCATACTCCATGAGAGAGCTCACGATGTACGTACACGGGCAGGGTACCCTGGTGTGACTACAGTCAACACCGCACATGATGGAGCGCCGTTCAATAACTGCAGAGCGGCAGTTTGGAAAGCGCTTCGAGTACTATATCTGGACATGTCCGATATGGGAGCTATATTGACGAAAAAGATGAAGGAAGGAGATGAGCCGTTAGTTTATATTCAAAATGTCCTAGAATCTTGGACACTCGAGACTCGCGAGGCTTGGGGGAAATCTATATCAGTATTTTATCATATATTATGCCAAGTGCTGCCAGAACAAGTACAAAAACAGCTCAAGATATTAGTGGGTATGGAAGCGAAACCATGGTCAGAGATCCAGCTGACCATTGCACATTACTGTAGACTCTTGCAGGAAAAGAATTGCAAAAAAGAAGATACACGGAAAGGCGAGGAAGCAAAGTTGGTGCAGAAAAAACTGTCCAAGTACACCATTGAAGGGGCAATGCTAACTAGCGTAGATGGATCAAATTCACAGCAGACAATAAACATGCCACAGGTGAATAACCAAAGACAGTTTGATCAAAACAATAGTGGATATGGTCCACGAGGAAGGGGATTTCGAGGAAGAGGTTGGCAAGGTAATCAAGGGAATTGGCAGAATAATCAGGGAGGCTTTCAAAATAATCAAGGTGGGTTTCAGAATATGCAAAACGGTAATCAGAATATGCAAAATGGGCAGATTAGGAGACCACAGCCTATATTTTGGACATGTGGAATGACAGGACATTTTGCTTGCATGTGTAGAAGCCAAGGAATGGTGCAAAATGGCCAGTTTTTGAGAGGGGGGGTGTCAAATCCACCTGCATATTCACAGCAGAATGGAGATGGATTTGTGCAAAATCAAGCAGTGCAGCAGCAAGCGCCAAGAGTGCAGCAAGGCTTGCAATCACAGCAAATAGCATGTAACCCACCACAAGGACAGTCACAGCAATCCCCTATGCAGCTACAGCAAAGCACAAACACAGGGCAGGTATTGAATCCCAGTGTAGGGTGCGTCAATGTTGATGGAGGGAATCGTTTTACAAATAATGGCACAAGGCTGTACAAGCAATAGGACCGCTCACTGGGAGAACTGATGTGTTTTAGTGTTTTACTATGGACCACTGGCCCCTATGACTTAGGCCTACTAAAGGGGGTTGGGGAAGTAAGTGAAGATTAAATTAAAACCAGGTACAATTTTACCTCGAGCACAACAGTATCCCATGTCTCGAGAGTCAGATGAGGGTATTTTTAAGATGATCTCCACCATGATGGACCAGAGTATCTTAGTGACATCAGAGTCACCATGTAATATGTCAGTGTACCCTGTGAGAAAAAGTAAGGAAGGGTTGTGGCGTTTAATACAGGACTTTCACCCAATAAACCAAATTGTAGAGGCCGAGTTCCCTCTAGTCCCTAAGACGTCTACAATCCTATGTAATATACCTGTTGATGCACAATATTTTACAGTGATTGACTTAAAAAATGTGTTTTTCTCAATCCCATTGCATAAGGACTCACAAGATCTGACGTCGTTTACGTTCAGACAAGTTTGCCTGAAAAGCGCTTGTTTGCCCTAGGGGTACTGTGCATCCCCATCAATTTTCAATAGAGTTCTTCAGATGGATTTGAGCAATATTACCTTAGAAAACGTGCTGCAATTCATAGATGACATTTTAGTTTGCAGCACCACAGAGGAAGTGTGCAGACGCAATTCTGTTCAGTTGATGATTTTTTTTAACACATTTTTATTATTAACATGTGCATCATACAGTATATCAACAGAAAAGCGTATCAGTACACTCAGAATAATGACATGTCTATTTTTTCTTTCCTCCCAACTGTCCCTCCCCCACCCTCAGCCCATCTCGCACGTCTGCCTCCTACGCCTCTACTTCAGTAGACTCTCCTTCCGTTTCAGTGGGGCCATCGATCAACTCAGCTTGTGTGGATCCTGACAGTGAGGCTACCAAGTATCCACAGGCCATCGGCGTTACTCCTTCCCCCTCCCTCCTCTCCACCCCAGCCCAGTGCTTCACTCCATACAACTGTCTCAGCGTCTGCCCATTTCTGCAGGTCCCGCCACCAGGCCTCCATTTTCTGTCTTTCACTCGCTTTCCAGCTCATCGCAATCCTGTGTTTAGCCAATATATATGCTAAGTCCTTGAGTTTACTCACATGTTAGAGTTTATGCGGTCTGGGAAACACCCCAACCACACATGTCCACACTGAGTCCACCTCTAAATGTATCTCTTTCTCAGCCAGGAGGTGAGCTACCTCCCACCAGAATCTCCTAATTTCCGGGCAAGCCCAAAACATATGCATCATTCCTGCATCGACCGCCCCACATTTCGGGCATTTCTATATACTGGCGTTTTTAAACTTGGCTATCTTCTCTTGGGTCATATACACTCTATGAGTAACATATAACTGGATTTGCTGTAACCTCATAATTCTAGACACTTTCTTATGGTATCTCTGTACTACGGCCCACAGTGCATCCTCCATCGGCTCCCCTGCAGCCTCTTCCCATCCACATCTCGTCTGAGTGACCTCCTTCCCAACCTTGGACATCATTAGTTCATATATACTAGAGACCTCATGACCCCCTTCTGACATATCACAGAAAGTCTCTATGGCTGCATTCGGCTGTCAGGTTAGGTCTGCTTCTGGCCACATGCCCTTAATCACTTTTCCTAATCTGCTGTATGTGATATATTGTCCTTGATGTAACCCTGTGTCTTCTCTCAATGTGTCAAACTCTATTATCTTCCCATCTCGCCACACATCCCCTATGGTCACTGTTCAGCTGATGATTATACTTGCTGACAAAGGATATAAGGTTGACAAGGAAAAGTTACAATATTGTCAACAAGAAGTGTTGTACATAGGCCAATTGATTTCACATGAAGGAAAGAAGGTCACCCCTGAAAGAGCAGAGGCCATTTTAAAAACAGTTAAGCCACAAACGATCAAACAGATGCAGTGCTTTTTGGGACTATGTAATTATGTCAGAGCATGAGTCTTTGACTACAGCTCGTATACAAGGCCACTTTTACAGGCCTTGAAGAAAGCACAGGCAACAAAGGAAAACATTGTGTGGACTGAGGAAATGGAAGAAGGGTTTGATGAATTGAAAAAAGCAATTTGCACAGACCTAGTTTTAGGAATTCCTAATTATGCAGAGGAATTATTTTTATTCTTGCATACAGATGGCACTGTTATGAGAACAGTACTCACACAGAGAACCACGCTGGGGTTCAAACCCCTTAAATATTACAGTGGAATCTTAGAACCAGTAATGAGAGGTCATTTTCCATGAGAACAAAGTTTAGCAGCCGCCGCGTTTGCCATAGAAAAGGCTACAAGCATAGTGATGGGGTGCCCTGATGCCTGCGGGTTTACGGCGCATTACAAACACATAAAATAAATAAATCAATAAATATGACGTTATTTGTTGAACACGCACTATTTGCCATTTTAGAAAAACTAAAGGGCACGTTGAGTTCTTAAAGGACTTCTGCCTACAAGGTAGTTATATCAAATCCAGTAATTAAAATAGTTTGATGTAAAATAGTGAACCTAGCCATGTTTATAGCTGAGCCAATGACAGAAAGAGAGCCTGTACAAGATTGTGCAAAATATGAAGAGTTCTGTGATGAGCTCCCGAGAATAAAGAATGCATTAGCAGGGGAAGAGATTGTTTTCATTGATGGTTCTTCGAGGATCGATCAAAATGATGGACAAAGGTATATAGGCGCTGCTGTGGTAAAGCACATGGCTGATGGGGAATTTCGAGTGCTTGTTAGTACTCGATTGCCATCTCATTATTCAGCACAGGCTGCAGAATTATTGGCGTTGATACTTGCGCTCGAGAATCACGCAGACCGTTGTACAGCGACTCCCCCTATGTGACATTTACAGTGCATGCAGTGCTAGCATGCTGGAAAAGGAGGGGCTACCTCCGAGTGGACGCATGTCAGTGCAACATGCCGCCTTATTGGACAGGTTTATTAAGGTACTACAACTCCAAGTAGGCATTGCAGTCATTAACTGCGCAGCACACACTAAAGGGACAGATTTTACCTCACACGGAAATCAAGCAGCAGATGCTGAGGCCAAGCGCGTAGCAATGACAGATATAGGGAAGATGAATGTTGAAACTTGTGATGTAAATGAAAGAATGATTGTAATGATGACTGTAGTGGAAGGATATAACCATTTGTCCAAAACGCAGCAAGTGGAGATCCAGGGGGAGGCATCTCAAGAGGAAAATAATGTATAGACGCGAAGAGGGTGTTCTTTAAACCCCCCTTAAGCATTATGGCAACAAGACAGCACTGTTAAACCAGCGATGCCTATAGCCTTATTAAGGGTGGCGCTGGAACAGCTACACTACCCCGCGCACACAATTAGTGAGAATCCTGCTGCAACTATTGCTGAGGAATGGTTCATACCGAACCAAATGGAACATGTTGCATTTTTTATGGTAAACTGTATTGTGTGCCAACAATTTATGGCTTGGCATACACTGTGCGCAGTTAGGGGAGTCATTCCCAGACCCAATGGCCCTTTTCAGCACTTGCATATCGACTATGTCGACATGATACAAGTATGCAATGGATATAGATACCTGATTGTTGTAGTGTGTCCTTTCTCAAGATGGATAGAAGTAGGTCCATGTACACACTCAGACTCTACCTGTGCAGCCAAATATTTAGTGCAGGAAGTATTTCCTAGATAGGGAGTATGTGAAGTAATGAGGTCATATAATGGTCCTCATTTTGTGAATCAAATATTCAAACAGATCAGCTTGTTGCTTGGTATAAAGCACACGTTTTCTACAGCTTATCACCCGCAAGGAAATGGGACCTGTGAGAGGCTCAATGGTTTGCTTAAAGAAAGAATAGCCAAGTTGAAGCTTACCTTGAAGAAAGGGTGGTTGCATTGACTACCACTGGCATTATATGCATTGAGTAACCAACCAGGTTCTGACCACCATCTTACGCCCCACAAAATCATGACAGGGAGACGAATGAGAACACCCCTAATGCCTCCATCCAGAGTTAGAAGTGATGCTCAGCCAACTGCAGAACTGCTAGGATTGGAATTGCGTAATTATTTTAACTGTATGACTTCCAGTATTTCTGTCATTTCAGGACAGTTGTAGAGATGAGGGTGTAGGGCAGCACAGAACACAGAAGGAGATGCTTCAACAATCCAATCTAAAGAATGTTGTGTTCCCCAACTATACCCCGGAGATGCGGTCCTAGCACGTAACCACACAAGGAAGAAGTGGGACGAACCCCCCTTCAACAGTCTGTTCATTGTGGAAGACGTAATGCTGTCTGCTGTCAAATTGCAGGGCAGGAATGCTTGGATCTTTTTGGGGGACATCAAAATCTTATCTGGAGAAACTTCTCTGCCTATACCCATACGCTAAGAGGATACAATCATAGGGGAAAAACCACGGTATGTGCAGATGAGATCTATGACAAGGAAGAAAGACGCAGAAGATGACAAGCCGGAAGACTAAAGAACTTCATTGGACAGTGGCTTGGTTCTGGACACTCCCTTTTTAAGCTATTCATAAAAGGGTTAAAGGAAACAAAGTCAAACACTCTGTGCATGCCTGTTGCAGGGTAAAGGAAAGATCTACATTCATAAAGCTACAGTAGCTTGTTAATTTGGACTGAGGCATACTTAAAGCCTTGATAAGAAGAAAGTTATAAAAGCTTATTGATTTTGGACTGAGGCATACTTAAAGCCTTGATAAGAAGAGGATTATGCCAGACTCTGATCGTGGATACAGCAATTGGAAAAGAGAACAGTACCCTGATTCGTTCCACACTGAGTTCTTGTTTGGACTTACTCATGGTGTTGCCCAGTGATGACGTTTCTAGGAACATGTTCACGTATTTCGAGTTGGTGTTGCGCTCTTTCCCTTCGCTGGTGGGGAGAACCAGTCACATTCCAGCTTTTATACAAGATCCAAAAATGAAGAAGTTATAAGAAGATTGCTTATAGTCATCACTGAACAATTCTTGCAGCTACCTGAGTACAGGGAGGAGAGTACAAATGCCCCTATCAGACGAAGCAGCTCATAGACTAGTCAGGGTGGTGTTCTTTCATCTAATTGAGGAGCTTCTGCATCTTGTTGGAAGGCACATGATGTGCATACGTTTCTGAGGGATCCGAGAAACACTGCAAATGTAGTCTTGGAGGGCAACATCCAAGTGAGCATCAATTCTGTGCGGGGCGGTGTATAAACATTTCCTCCGAGGGACAGATCGAGAAGTTGCTGATAAAAAGAGAACTTTGGCCCCGCTGAAAGAAGGTCAACATGTTTTCAGGGCTGAAGCAGATTCGAGGCAGAGATTGGGAGTTGATCTATGTCATAGACCTCATATAGACTTACTGAGGTTGTTTTTCTTCATGCTAAATAGACATCTACATTTCAACTAGTGAGAAAACTGTTTCCAGAGATACAGAGAAAGTTTGTTTTTATCATACAGTAAGCAGACAGCAGATCAAGGACAATTCACTGAATCAAGACAGCAGCTTCCAGAAGCAATTCACAATGCAGAAATATTAAAGATTGCGTTTTTCCTTCCTTTGGTAATCAGGATGGGAAACTTCAATAGTAATGTGGTTTTACCCAACGGAGAAAGACACTCAGATTGTCCAAGAAGTCGTTGTTGTAGGGTGACATATTTTTGTGTCATCTATACTTGCATTGTGTTCATAATCATACTGCTTTCACTGACTGTGAGAACAGCATTTTATATAGGTGCAAATGGAGCTCAGACTCCTGTGTATCTTCCTGAGCAGAAGGAGAATATATGTGTGGCAACTACTAGGCAGCCTAGACCCTATGTAGTCATTCCAGTTCCAAGAAAAGATGGCAGGATATCTGAGCTTGAGATGGATGTTGTTAATAATAATTCACATACAACACGTGTCTTAGAGAATCTTTTTAAATGCTGGAGACAGGGTCGGCGGATCAGGCAAGGTAAGGGGTTGATAAAGGTTGAGCCTACACAAATAATGCATGCAAACACACCTGGTCCAGTGACAACTGAACCAAGAACAATTCCCAAAAGAAAGTCACATGGGGAGATTTTGCGACACATTTTTATGCCCAAACGGGCTGCTGAGCAGATGAGACAATCTGAACTTTCTGACACACAAGAAGCACCTGTTGGTGTACCCCGTACACTGATGGATGTGCCTATGATTCATCCAGAAAGAATGTATTACATGGATATATAATCATGGAAGCTCACATGAACAGAGTGAGACTTAAAAGAAGCATCCAGGAAGATAATAATAAATTTAATGATTACCTGGACAGCACAGCACACTTGGGAAATAACATATGGTACCAACATATGAAAGAAGTTGGAAGAAGGACGTCAAACGAGGAATGCTTCGTATGTGCACTCGTGCCATACAGTATGGGGAATTTGAAAATCTTCATAGCTATAGAAATAGATGTCCAGACAGCACATTGTCTTTCACACGTGGCACTTTGCAAAACAAGAGGCCAGTTCGTGGGTCGTGATGCCTACCACAAATGGGCCACTGAATGGACAGGTCCAGATGAAGATGATTATGTGCAAGACACAAAGACAAGAAACAGAGAACAGACAAAGAATCATGTGATCCGATACGAGAAACCTGGAGTGAAAGAAGCGGAAATCATATGGGCAGTGAACAAAAAACTTGAGACCACAGGAAAATCTGCAGAAGAGAGTCGAAGATGGAAAAACAGAGGTCAGATGCAAATCTGTGGATCAGGGTTGTCACCAGATGATTGGGAAGAAGGAGTAGTGATCTGCAGAGCCTGGGTGGTAATTGGATGTTATCAGCCTACCATTTACATAGTGCAGAATGTCTGCAAGCCATTATGGTGAAGAGTTGCTAAACTACTGACATGGGTTGAAGACAGAGGAGGACCCTTGCAGATAGTACCATTGGAGAGCTCTAAGCTGTGTTTCAGAAACAGTGGAACTAGGAAAATGGGAGAGAATCAGAACTGTGGTCAAATATTTGATGTGCCAGGAATGGTACATGGAACAGCAGCAATCATGGATCATTATTGGGCTTGTGGATCCAAAGCATACATAAGGCTACCTAAAGATTGGGGAGGAATCTGAAACTAATGAATGTCCATGTTCCTGTTCCAGCATTAGTGATTCCAAAAAGTGATCTGACCCGTGACAGCTTTCCAAAAGCAGATGCTCACCTGAGGAAGAAGAGATCTGTGGAGCTTATAAAGAGAATGAAGAGGGTGAATTACTTCTCAGGAAAATCAATAGAAGCCTTTGACTCTATCCCATATGAACAGAGACTGTTCCGCCAGACTTCTTCAGTATTCACATTGATCTTCATACCAAGGATCCAAGTAGGAGCAAATATCAAGTGGCTCCAGATAACAAGATGGGAATTGCTGCAGACAATCAACACTACCATAAAGGGTTTCTATACAATCAGAGAAGTGATGAGAGCTATAAGACTAATGACCCTCCAGGACAGATATGTCCGGGACATGATCACAGCTATGGATGGAGGTGTTTGTGCAAAAAAAGGAGAATCATGTTGCAGGTTCATACCTTCTCATGATGACGAGAATGGGACCTTGACGGAGGCTATAGACATTATGATGAAACTCCATGGCCAGATGATAGACGAAGTAGAAGACATTACTGTTGATAGCTGGTTTCTATCACTCTTCTCTTGGGTTCCACATTGGATGGCAGATATGTTCAAGTTCCTTGTAGCCCTGTTAGTATTAGTGATGCTTGGATTCTGTGTGATCAAGATAATAATCTCACAATGCAAAAAGACAGCAAAGAAAGCTATAGGGATGAAAATCATGATAGATGTTGAACCAGGATGGAAGCCCAGAGATCTGACTGATGAAGAAATCAGGGACTTTGTGAAGGCCAGGATCCATGCACCTGAGGGAACGAAGTTCCTGTATCCAAAAGACCATAAGAAGTATGTGTGAAGATGGATCTATTGCAGTACAAGTTGAGAGTGCATGCTCATGACATGGAACAAGCATGAGCATGTGAAACCAGCTGGATGCTTGAAGGGAGTTATAAAAATATGAATCCCTAAGAAGCATTTCTTCAGACTAGGATATCTCGATATGAAGGATGATGAGAGAGTGGTCGATGAATCGCCCAGAGGGGGGAGTGTAGAGGAGGAGCCAAGTAACCCCACTCCAACTGCCCCACCTCTATTACCTGTAAAATGGGAACCAAAGTATGTGACGTATACAGAACAGTTATACCAGCAAAGAGCAGAGCGTGGACTCTGTGCAGTACCCATAAGAATACCCATACCTAAGAGAATCTGGGACGTAAAGTACCCATTGAGAAAACCATGCCTACATACAAGACAATATGATGGCAATTTGATAAAATTCCTGAAGAAGCAAGGAAGATGAATGACGAAAACGAATGGTGACGTCACACAGAACAAAATTGACGCCCATATAATAGATATAAGGACCAGAGAATGCAGACAATCTATAATACATCAAGAAAGCACGGAGGATAAGAGAAATCTTGGGATCAAGGTGAAGAAGCTTATGCCGCAAACCTGATGAAGATATTTGGTTAGTTTAAACATGTACAGATGCAACAGAAATGCAAGCAGCAAAGCAATCATGAAGCTAGCCTTATGCTTTTTTAATAGATAGACCGCGGCAAGCGCCAACATAATTAAAAGGATGGATGTTTCCACTACGTATAATAAGCAGTACTGAACAAAAGCAAGAAGGCCTCAATTTTCAGTGTGTCACAGTTAACAAAGCAATTCACTTAACAAAATTAATCTCAGCTAAAGGAGTTGACTGAGCCAAGAAAGCCAAGGTCTTATTAAACTGGACCAGCCTGGCATTGGATACAAAGCATGTGAAGGAACAGAAACTCCTGTTCTGAAGACCTGAACAAGAACAAAAGACGTCAGAGGACTATTAGAAAATAAAATCAAATACATGAAAAGCTTGATTTTATGGTGTACAGTGACGTGGTAGAAGGAAGTTGGACAATCGAGGTGATCACACCTACGCACGAAGGCAGGCTGTGCCCACACTCCTTAAAATTCTCAGAGCACAGTACAAACTCAAGGCCAATCTTCAAAGCACTAATTGACACTGGACCATTGAGGTGATGATGGATGGATACAGTAATGGTGGGAAGCTAGTGTTAAGACGAGCTCACCCGCACCTGGATGTTCAGTCTGCATTCTGCTAGACGTAGGTGGAAAAGTACTGACAGGGGTTAGAAGCCAACCAATTATAGAGAACCACGTAATTAAGGGTCCTAAAGCTTGTGTAGCCAATGGGACTTTGAGTATTTAGTGACGTTCATAGTGGCCATTTTGAGGTGCCCCACTTGATGTTAAATATCCTATTACCTTCCTCCACGGTTCTATACTGATGTAGAACCTATACTTAGATATTCACTTAGAACCAATCACTCCCTCTGTTAGGTTTTTGTAGTTTGCCACATAAGATGATGTTGCTAGCAACGTAGGTTAAACATCATTGATGACCAATTCTGGGTATAAAAGCTCTGTTTTTTATAAAGTGATTTGAGTAAGAGGATCGAGCGATTGCTAATGTTCGTTGTACTCCCGGTTTTAGAGACTTGATAATAAAACGGACTCACTTTGCCAAACTATTTGAGTCATCTTGATTATTGATGTATGAATAAACACTTCATCCCCATCCATCTCCAGGGTATTGCTACTCATTTTAAAGGGCTGTCTGAGAGAACACCCAGCTCATGTCTAATTACTCTCATTGTAATGTTCTGTTGACACAGAGCAACATGTTAAGATGCGGCACAGACCGTGGGGAGAGCCTCTCTGCTGCCTGGAGCCCCATCTGTCAAACAGAAGTGTGAACTCAGGGTAGAAAAGGCTTTGATCAGGCCTGGGCCAAGGCAAAGTCAGGCATTTTTGAGAACCGCATAGAGTGTTTGCAAATCGTGGGACTGAACCCATCAATGCAGGCAAGTCCTACCACTTTCCCTTACGAAGGTCTTAACATTTGATCAGGCACTGGCAGTTGGGGCTGAAGCAGTGGAGGGCCGAGCTCAGAAACGCTCTAGAAAGTCAAACAAAGGCACAGCTATGTCTTCAAAAAGCAGGGACGGTGTCAGGGCTTTTCAATGTTTTCAAACGAAAGGGGACTCGAGCCTCAAGAGGGTTCCAGCAACTGCCCCCATGTTGCTAGTCAGCAGTTTTATAACACAGCAATATATTCCTTTATACATTTTATTCTGTGGCTTTAAATGTACTCTCCGCAGGAGCTCACCTTATAGGCTGCGTGTGCTGGAACCCTTCTTGGCATCACTTTACTTGGTGTATATAGAAGTTATATCACCTAGTTGCCTTTTAACACCAGTTCCTCCACATTAGCCCCTTGCTGACAAAGAAGGATTTATAGTTTTTCAGTGGGCCTTTAGTGTTTAAGCTCCCTGCTGGCTGGCTGTCTCATGATAATCACCCGCTATGAACCTTATCTTAGTCACCATTATAATTTAAGCACCCCACGGGTGCCTCAGACTGTTTTCACTCTAAGCACACAGGGCCCCCAAGAATCATGTTGAAATGGGCCCCCACACATCTTCACCTGGGCCTTGCATCAAGACATCACTAACGGGCCCACTACCTGTTCACCCCCACCAAGCTTCGTCCTATAGCTTCCTCCATTTCACCACAGCACAGTCAGTTATTTCTATCAACTATCTGTCAAATTAAATTTATTTTCGTTGGTATTGGCACCGAGACGGTGTACACAATGAACCCCTATCCACGTAACATAAAAAGCACAGTGTGAGGTACCTGGACACCCCAAAAGGGACATACATTTTCCCTGACATAAACAAACCAAAGGGCAGGCAAGAAAACATAAAGACAAGCACAAGATTTGAAAGAAAATATTGATTTGGTTATGTATACTGTTTCATAAAGCATACAGCAGACCATTTTTGCATCAGAGAGATGTGCGTAAGGGTTGCGAATTTGTCCAGGTGCCGGTATGTAAACATGGGGCCTCATTCTATGACAAGACAGGAGGCTCGCATTATGCTTTTACTTTCTTTAATAATGCCATATCAGCACTTCAAAACATTAACTTTAACTTATATTTAATTTTTTTCTCTGGTATGACATTGGATAAAAGTAAACAGTAAGTTCAAGTTTAGAATCCACAAAATTCAACAAGAGTGCCAGGGACTGCGACTCCCATGATCCTTAGGCCCTCAGTATTCCTGACCTCATCACTCCACCTATCAGTGCCCAGCATGGGGTATAAGCACTCTGAACCCTATGTCCTTTCCTCTTTCTTTTTGCTGCCATTTTCAAGATAAGTTCTATTTCTGCATTATTCATGTAAATGTTGGTATTCTAGCACGTTTTCATAGTGAGCGTGTTCATATTTGATAGCACTTTGTGTCAGAGTTGCTGTATTTCATCATAGGATTATTTTTGTGGAATATTATTGTAACGTACTTCACTGCGTCTCAGAAACGCTGTGGTGATTGTTAGAGAGCGAGCACGTGCAATTTGTGTGGTAATTTCCTTTTCTTAGCGTAATGCTCTGCGCTGATTATCCAAGCTCAGTGTTAGGGTTCGGTGTGGAGAGGCAGGGTGGAGCCACGAGCAAAGCCACTCGCATGAGGCAGCCATCCCTGCTCTCTGTGTTTCGTTGTTCAACAGCTCGCGCCGGCGAATACAACGGGCTTTAGGACCCTGGGGTGCCAGAGTACTAAATATTTCCCGGCATCCTCCGGGTCCCGCTAACGCTCGCTCATTCGGAAAGGTATAGCAAACGGAGCGGATCAGCGTGCTTTAGTGATTTTGTGAAAGAAATTTAAAAAATAAAATAAAAAAAGATTTATAACGGAAGACTTTATATTTACAAGCTCTACAAGAGAATAGCTAGAAAGGTGCAGAGTCTCTGTCCTCATTGACTTTGCTTCAGAGCCTGATTATTGGCTGACTCCCCAGAAGTTAGCTTTGCTAACAGAGGATTATGGCTCAAAAAGCACACCCCAGAGAATCTCAATCCACCACCCCAGAGTGAAGTGAGGAAGAGTGGGAGGAGGAGCCCTCCATGCAGGATACTGATCAATCCCTCAGCTTCAAGAAGGTGCTGGGGGACTCCCTGACGCAAGCAGTTTCTCAGGGAGTTCAACCTTTGACGCAAAGGTTGGATATGCTGGAAGCATTCATGGCTGAGCAACAAGAACAGTTAGCAGCCAGGAAGAGAAGGGCAAACAGCCCTGGTGAGGGGACGTCAGCAGGACACCCCCCGAAAGGGGTTGATAAGAAGGGTTTTTAAGAAAGCCCGAAGGAGCACAGATTCTCTGACCCCGTGGGCATGAATGAAAGGGTTAACTCTGTTCCCCAAAGTCATAGCGACCCTGTTGCCAGATTGAAAGAGGCCTTTCTAGCAAAGATGGCAGATCGCCAAGACAGACCCCCTGACCCAGGGGTGGACAATTCAGGGGAGTACGAGGAGGGTTATCCAATTAAGTTGAATGTTCCCGAAGAGGAGGAGAACATAGTAGATATGTTTGACCCGGAAGCCATTAGGTACCCGAAATCATCTGAATGGGTGCCCTCGCCCAGAGTGGCGCTGTATATAGCCCAACATATTAGGAAGCCACTGGACAGGGAAGTCCGATCACGCATGAGGGCGGAATGTCCAAGACCAGAGCTACCAGGGAAGCTGGCAGAGACGCCAGATCTTGACCCTAAAATGGTCACATTTGTCACCAAATCTGCGCAAGACATCAGAAAGGGTGTCGATCGCACGTGGAATGGCTGTCAGGGCAAAGTCCTGGACTTGGCGGGACCGCTAGCTAAAATTATGGATTTACTGGAGAAAGCAAAAGACACTGGAGTCCCAGTAGATACCCAGGCTTTAGGTAACTGGGCGCAGAGAGCTGTATGCCTCCTCGGAAATGCTAACTGTGCCCTCTCCTCGGAGACGAGAAGATGCGTCCTCCTGAAAATCGACAGCAAACTCAGCGACCTGGCCTCCTATGAAGCAGGTGAGGGCACCAAAGATCTTCTTTTCGGGGAAGCCTTTGCAAAAGAAATGTCAGTTTGTTGGAACATATTCCGCACTGGAGAGAGCCCAGAGTTCCATAAGGAAGATTTTACTGGGACGTGTTTTTGCTGGGACAGGATGTTTCAGAGGTCGTTCGTCCGGTCGATTCAATTATCAGCGCAGACCTCAAGGGCCACGCGCACAATATTGGGAAGGACGCCAGCAGGATACCTTCTTTCCAGCCAGGGGAAGGAATATGAGAGGTTGCAGAGGGAGAGGCTCCTACCGTCAGCCCAGTGCATCAGGCGGTGAGTACACCAAGTATACGTGTTGGAGGGAGAACCCTCCACTTTGTGAGAGAATGGCAAGCCTTTTCGAGTGATGCTTGCATTTTGCAAGCTATGACAGGCCTCCAGCTACAGTTCATAGGCGATCCAATTCAGGTGAAAGAGCCTCACTCCATCTGCATGCCGCCAGAGGGAAAAGCGCTTTTGCACAGCATTCACCTCCTTCGGGACCTCTTATGCACAGGAGATTGGCTAGTGCGCCTAGATCTCAAGGATGCATATCTCACAATTCCGATAGCGACAGCTTTTCGGAAGTACCTCTGTTTCCGATGGAAAGAGGAGATATGGCGTTTCACATGCCTACCGTTCGGTCTGGCGTCGGCCCCTTGGGCCTTCACAAAATTAATTACACCAATAGCCGCAGCTATCAGAGAGAGAGGTATTCGCGTGATCATCTACCTAGATGATATTCTGGTTATGGGATCCAGCAAGGAGATCCTCACGAGAGACGTGCAGTGGATTTTCAAGCTCCTGTCCTCACTGGGGCTCTTAGTGAACTTGGAAAAGTCTCAGCTCGTACCACGTCAGAGAGTGGAATTTCTAGGCTTCACCGTAGATACTCTGAAAGCGATTCTAGAGCTCCCAGGTCACAAAGTGAGAGCGATAAAAAGGAGCTCAGAGCAGTGATAGCAAAGAAAGCTGTTTTGCTTCGGAATCTAGCCAGAGTAGTGGGTCTGCTAGCAGCCTCCAAACAGGCTATATTTCCAGGGACGTTGCATTACCGAGCGTTGCAGAGGCTCAAGATCAGGCATTTGCACGGAGGTATAGCTTACCATCATCTAGTGAACCTGGATCATGAAGCTATTACGGAACTCCAATGGTGGCTGGAGAATATGGATGCCTGTAACGGCCGAGCCATTTTCTGAGACGTTCCGGATCTGGTCATAGAATCAGACCTAAGCAGGTCAGGTTGGTAAACCAGGTGTGAGCAAATTCGAACAGGAGGAAAGTGGTCAGACAAAGAATTAAGCCTGCGGATAAATTGCCTCGAGCTACTGGCAGGCTCCTTTGCAGTTTGGGCGTTTACAAAAGACAAGATAAGATGCTGCATATTGCTCAAGATGGACAACATCTCAGCTGTCTGCTACATCAACAAGTTAGGGGGAACGAAGTCCAGGATGCTAGCGGAGCTAGCAAAGGATTTCTGGCAGTATTGCCTTCAGAACAAGATTGCAGTAGCTGTGGAGTATCTTCCAGGAAGTCAGAACAGTATAGCAGACTGGAACTCTCGATATCTTGCAAACTCCAGTGATTGGAGGCTACATCCTCGGGTTTTCTGACGCTTGCAAGAGTTATGGGGACCCCAAGGCATAGATCTGTTTGCATGCAGACTGAATGCGCAGATGCAGAAGTACTACAGCTGGAGGATAGACCCGGGAGCAGCGGGTACGGATGCATTTCTACACTCATGGAGCAGAGTAGTCCACTATGCCTTTTCACCATTTGTGATGATCACAAGAGCCCTGGCGAAAGTCCGCAGGGACAAAGCCGAAGTGGTTATGGTGCTGCCTTGTTGGAAAGCGCAGGCCTGGTTTCCAGTAGCATTCGAACTTTCTTCGGATTTTCTGTGAATAGTTCTGAGTCTGCCGGACCTTCTGCTCGGCCCGACCAGTTGCGTTCACCCACTTATTGAAGCGGGCACATTACAGTTGATAGCATGCAGGGCTTCAGGAGAAGATGGCAATTGCCAGGAATTTTGGAGCTCGTTGCAGATTGCATCCGAGACTCCTGGGCGCCTTCCACCATTAGGAGCTATAGCACCGCTTGGAACGGTTGGACGATCTGGTGTACAGAACACATTTTGGATCCCGTTTCAGCTCCTCTAGTGCAAGTTCTCAACTTCCTAGCTTCGAGGTTTCAGGAAGGTTGTGCCTACAGAACGATAGAAGTTTACAGATCGGCGATCTCAGCAGGTCACGATAAATTGGAAGATAGTGCCGTCGGGGAGCATCCGGCAGTCCTGTGGCTCCTCAAAGGTATTAAATTGAAAAGACCGCCAGAATCTGAATGCGCGGTCCTGTGGGATGTCAGGGACTTTTTTCGTTTATTCCTGAGGTGGCCTGAGAATGAGGCCTTATCCCGTACCCAATTATCAGGGAAATTAGCTATGCTTCTATGCCTAGTGTCGTGCTGGAGACTGTCAGACGTTAAGGCCCTAGAGTTAGATAGGAAGATTTTTTATCCGGAAGGAGTAGAATTTACTATCGCCAAGAGAACAAAGACCGACTTTAGAGTGATTTCTCACCCTTATTTTACAGAGAATAAGCAATTATGTGTAGCGCAATGCATTAAAGATTACGAGGCAACGACAGTCAAGCTTAGACCTTGCGGCGTGACCCAGTTGCTTATAGCGTGCAGGAAGCCTCATCATGCAGTAGCAACAGCGACTATAGCTAGATGGGTAAGAGAGGTGATGCAATGGGTAGGGACAGACTGATCCTTATTTGGCGTGCATTCTGTTAGGGGTGCAATGGCTTCTAGAGATTTTGCTGCAGGGGTGTCTCTTCGAGACATTATGAAGTCAGCAGATTGGTCCTCTGAGTCTACCTTTAAGACATTTTATTTCAAACCAGTGTCAGATATACCTAATAGAATGGTAGCAAGCTTTGAACAAGCATAATGCAAGCCTCCTGTCTTGTCATAGAATAAAGATTGCCCACGCTGACCGCTCAGGAAGTTTTCATTCTATTAAAGACAAGGAGGCGAGTATTATATCCCGCCCAGAATGGCAAAAGTGGATGAATCTTGTGATGTATTGTGTGCTGGCTTTTGATCATTCCCACCCTCATGGTACCGTTTCTGTTCTCGCAGGAGATGACCAGAAAGCGCCTTGAAGGAGTTTAGATGAGAGAAAGAAGGTGTAGCCACAAGTTTTCCCCATTGGACCCAAGAGTTATCGCAACAGCGGAGCAGTTATCGGATCCTTATGGAGTTTGGTGTTCATAGACTGTGCACGTTTGGAACTAGAACATTGATTGATTGATATTTTATTTATATCACGCTCGTACACAAGAGTTTCAGAGCGCGAGACATTAATGGAAAAGAAAGAGGAAAGGACATAGGATTCAGAGTGCTTATACCCCATGCTGGGCACTGATAGATGGAGACATGGAGGTCAGGACTACTGAGGGCCTAAGGATCATGGGAGTCTTAGTCCCTGGCACTCTTGTTGAATTTTGTGGATTCTAAACTTGAACTTACTGTTTACTTTTTTCCAATGTCATACCAGAGAAAAAAATGAAATATAAGTTAAATTTAATGTTTTGAAGTGCTGATATGGCAGTATTAAAGAAAGTAAAAGCATAATGCTCGCCTCCTTGTCTTTAATAGAATGAAGACTTCCTGAGCTGTCAGCGTGGGCAATCTTTATTACAGCTTTCATGGCTTCACCTCTGGCCTGATCCCTTTCCCCTACACAACCATGCAACCTCTCCACTAGCTAACGCCCTAATTCTCTCCATCCACCTATTGTCCCACCCCTTCGTCCTCATTGATCTGCTACCTTCTCATATTCCCATCTAACACTCACAATCCCTGCTGATAGCAGGGCTTTTCAGAACAAGCACTGGTGTGCAGTTCTGGGAAGCCAACCTAGTAGACCTGCAAAGGCTTTACACACATTGGTCTAACCAAATTCTCTCTGGGGAGTAGTAAGACCTAGGATATTAGGGTTTTGGCGGCCTGTACACTTAACACCAAAATGAAGTTGACAAGGAAATAAATGTCCAGACAGATGTGTAAAATGTAATATGTCTTTTTTTTTAACACAGGTATAAAGTCAACCCTACTTTAAGAAAATGTTTATTGTGCAAATTGTTTACAAAGAAAACCTTACACAAATGTAATTACAATATTAAAACACATAACATCAAACATATCGAAACACATAAAATAAAACTCATTCATTACATACTGGATTACAATCAGCTACATATTATCCTATAAAATGTACTTTTTTCTCAAACCTATCTGGCGATATCAATCTGTTGTATAAAGTCTAAAAGTGCAAACATCAATGCCACAGAGTTGGTCCCACAGTTCCTCACCCAGTATGAAATTTGTAGAAGGCACAAATCGACCAAATAAAGTATCCTTAGGTCATTTATGCTCTCATATTTTAAAATTAAGTGTTTTAGGGACTCACATTCTTTTAACCAAAATCTGCAACTGTGCCATCAGGAGCAATAGGAATGATCCCTATGTTTTTTCGCAAATGATTCGAAGCGGCAAACAAAAGTATAAACTCTGCCTTGCTCGTGGTTTTCCTTGTCTCTGAGGAACTTTCTTAGCTTTCTCTACTTAATATCATCTTGGAATGTTAGAAAACTTGCATCTATATTAGTTTTCAGGGCTTTCTGCTCCTCACTTGGTGTGACTTGTGACAACTGTTCAAGTAGCTCTTCTATTTTTGTCAATGATGTCTTCTGCCGATCTATGCAAGCATATTTGATTAAGATATTGAGAAATGTCTCTGAGCACACGTTCGTTGAGTCTCCCCATTCTTTAAGAATGTATGGATCTTGGTCTTCAAAGGACGGGGAGATCAGAATCCGGAGCCCCCTTGGGATGCGGTTCAGGTCAGTGTAATTTTGGAATGAATGTTCCTCCCACCACTTACTTATTTCTTTTTGTTGGAGATTTTCCAATTCCTTTAGAAGTGTTGTCTCATTGGTACCTGTTTTTGCTCGTGAAATATTGTTGGATTTGCTTGGTTTGCGTGCATCCTGGTCTCACAAAAGAGAGACTGGGCTTGCTTTCTTTGTACGCTTTCTTTTTCTGCTTGTGATGCCATTATGTTAAAACAATGTTGCTGAATATCAGATGAAGCTGAAGCCGTATGAGTGCAAAACAATAACTGCTGCGGGAGCCTGAACAAGCTGGGACAAAATGTCTAGCGGCTCGCTGAATAGCAGACAAAGCTACAGGAGACAGAAAAACCCAAAGGCAAAGATGCATTTGCACTTACCGATGCTTTGGGCTCCCTGTCCACCCTCCGTTGTCAGGGAATTCCACATCACCTCAGCTCCTGTGGCCTACAAAATGCCACGGGCTGTCTGCCTACAGTATTGATACTTCGTCTGAAGCATATTCACAGGGAACCAACTGGTGAGCGGAAAGCCCCTTTACGCATCTAGATCTCAGCTGGTGCAAATCCAGCATCCGTCACCATGACGTGAGAATATAGGAAAACAGAGCAACAATGCTGAAGCAAGCGCTGAGGATTTGCACTCCAAAAGGCTCTCCATGTGATGCAGAAAAATAAGCTCGCCGGAAATGCTTCTGCCATCAGCCGCAACTTCAACATTGTTTTACAAAGAGTGAGGTTGTCATGAACTAAGGAACACAGCCCTTTTGGACTTCCTGGTCCTTGTCTCAACGGGGCTTACACTCCCTTGTACTTCCAACATGGCCGTCCACTGTGAAACACCTTCCTCGCTTTACACCTTGGATGTAGCGTTTTCTATTTATACACCACGCCTCCCGTGGCTCCGCGCGTCTCAATGCTATTGCGAAGTAGCGACCAGACGTGTGCTCCGTAGCTCGCGGTATTGTTTCCCTTGCTTCTTCCAGCCTACCCCATTCCTAGTCCATTTCCTTCCTTTCTTGATTCCTGGACTCGTGTGCTAGTTGAGCACTCTGTTAATTTCCCAGATTCCTGGATCCTTGCATCCTGGAACTTTGAACGCACGCTGGAGTCGGAAGAGACTCGTGCAGCCTTATTCAAGACTCGATCAGTCCGCAAGAAGGCATCGATCAAGAAATCCAGCAAAGATCGAACTCAGGTGAGAAGGGGGGAACTCCTTGACAGTTTGAGACACCAACCGACCGAACTCGATATGGACATGGAAGCGGCCGTCCAGGACCTGATGCGTGGCATGCAAGAGCTATCAACCGAGGTGCAGAATCTAAAGGCAGAAAACGCTGCTCTCAAACAATTAGTTCTATCCCGTGATTCTGCCACAAAAGAAAGTGTGTTGCTGGGCGGCATAGTGGACAAATATGATGGCTCGGCAAAAACCCTTTACGGATTCCTGGATTCATGTTTGGTCCACTTTACTTTTAAGCCCTCCTACTTTTCAACTCCCAGGGCTAAGGTGAGGTTCATAATTTCCCACCTTTCAGGAAATGCCTTAACCTGGGCTACGCCCCTCGTTAATTCCGGCGATGCTCTTCTAGATGACTATGACGGCTTCATACAAGCCCTTAAGGCCATGTTTGACCATCCAGAGCAGGTCTATAGTGCCCAGGAACGCCTGTTAGACTTTCAGCAAGGATCCCAGGATATGCTCACCTATGTTACCCGATTCAAGCAATTAGTCAAGGAAGCTGATTGGTCCCCTGAGGCGAGTTTTACCCTTTTCAGGAGAGGACTGAATGAGGCGATTAAGGATGAGTTGGCCAGAGTGGCTCGCCCAAACTCATTCCAGGCACTAATGGACCTTGCCATGCAAATAGATTTCCCTATCCAGGAAAGGAAGGCAGAGAAGTAGAAATCCAGAGGTAATCCTCCGAAGCTGTCCTTTGAGAGTACCACCAAGACGGAAACAAACCCAGGCTCAGTCTCTGAACCAAAACCCATGCAGATAGGAGCCCTCCGTGGACCTGTATCTCCACAAGAAAGAATGAGAAGGATTCATACAGGGTTGTGCATGTATTGTGCCTCAGACAAACACTTGGTTAGGGAATGTCCTTTAGCCCCTCCTCGGTGTTCGGGAAACACCAGCTCCCGATCCTAGATGGAGCAGAGCTTCGGGAGAGAGATGTTTGCTCCACATCAATTTCATCCTTGAACTCTCCTGGACAAAACTATTTGGTGATACTACAGGCCTTCCTGTCGCCCTCCAAGAATAAGACCTATCCCATTCTGGCCTTGGTAGACTGCAGAGCTATGGGAATTTTCATTGATCAAGACTGGGTAGTTAGTCATCATATTCTGTACGAGACACGAAGCACCATGCAGCCGGTGGAAGCAATCGACGGAAGACCCCTCACTTCAGGACCCATAAGCCTGCAGACAAAAGAGATCCAACTTTCCATAAACCATCACCAAGAGCGGATTACATTCGACATCATTAAGTCAGCTCATTACCCCATGGTATTGGGTATGCCCTGGTTACAGAAGCACAATCTGTATATCAATTGGACAGCAGGATCACTATTCCTAGGCTCAGAGTTTTGTATGTCCCACTGTCTATTCCTGGATCCCTCCTCGACACCCCCTAAAGAACCACTAAGAGACCAGAAAACACCACTCATGGTATCCAATATCATACAAGTCCCAGAGGCCTATGAGGGATATGCTGATACATTTTCAACTGCCATAGTCCAGGCCTTCCCCCTCACAGACCTGAAGACTGTGCCATAGATACAGATTCCTCAGCAGTGATTCCCTTCGGCAGAATGTTCATCCTTTCCGAACCAGAGAAAAAGGCCCTCCGAGAATACCTGGATACCAACCTTGAAAACGGCACCATAAGACCCTCAAAATATCCACCGGGTGCTTCGTTGTTCTTTGTTCCCAAGAAGGACACCAAGGAACTCAGACCTTGCCTCGACTATCGTTGCTTAAATCAATGCACCCTCAAAGATCGGTACCCACTGCCCCTGATCTCGGATATCCTGGAAGCTGTGAGAGGCGCCGTAATATTCACAAAGTTGGATCTCCGGGGTGCCTATCATTTGATCCGTGTCCGGGAAGGAGACAAATGGAAAACAGCCTTTAGAACACCCTTTGGTCACTATGAATATCTAGTCATGCCCTTTGGACTAGCTAATGCCCCCGCAGCAGTTTTTCAACGTTTTATGGATAGGGTGTTTTCTGACATGTTATTCCTCTTCGTCATTGTCTATCTGGATGACATATTGATCTTTTCCAAGGATCCTCTAAAGCATGAAGAACATGTAAAGGCAGTATTACAACAACTCCGTGAACACAAACTTTTAGCCAAACCCGAAAAATGCTTGTTTCACGTTACTTCTGTTTACTACCTAGGATTCATCCTCAGCTGAGAAGGAATTGGTATGGACCCTTCAAAGGTAAAGGCCATACTGGCATGGCCCGCTCCCATGTCCGTGAAACAAGTTCAATCCTTCCTGGGGCTTGCCAACTTCTACCGCAAGTTCATTTCTACCTTTTCCGAGATCGTTCAGCTGATCGTTGCCCTCTTGAAGAAAGACACCCCCTTTATCTGGTCTACACCGCAAGACAAGGCATTCCAACGTTTAAAGACAGAGTTCGCGCAAGCCCCCATCTTGGCCCAATCCGACATAAATCAGCAATTCCTAGTGGAAACAGATGCCTCTAACTACGCCATAGGAGCGTTCTTGAAGCAGGAACTTGAGGATAAACTGGAACACCCCATTGCTTACCACTCCCGATCCCTGACTCCCAGTGAGACACACTATTCCGTCCTTGAAAAGGAACTGTTAGCCATCCGCCAAGCCTTCACTGAATGGCGACATCTACTTCTGGGTGCTAGATATCCAGTTCAGGTCCGCACGGACCATCGGAATCTTCAAATTCTACAGTCGTTGGAGTGCAGGAACAGTCATCAGGCGCATTGGGCCTACTTCTTTGCCCATTAAAAATTCCAAATCACTCATGTTCCCGGATCACAAAACATGATTGCTGACGCCTTATATCAACGTCCTGACTATGTATCTACTGAAGACAAGGCCTATCCTAAGATGTTTCCCCACACAATCTTTTTAGCTCAAGCAGTCAACCTTCTAGAAGAAATTCGAGTGCAAACCCAATCCTCTGACCTCTGGAAGGATATTTCAAGAAAGAATCCATGGAACCTAAGACTTAAGGAAGGATATTTATTCAAGGACAATGCACTGGTCATAACTACACAGAAATTACAACAAAGAATAATAAACCTCTGTCATGATACCCTTCACTCCGGACATCGTGGCATAACCAACACCCTGCGTTTTATACAAAGACATTTTTGGTGGCCTGGAATGAAGACCAACGTACAGCAGTACATCAAAGCTTGTACTGTCTGCAGTCAAAATAAACATGATAACAAAAGACCGGCGGGTCTTCTACTGCAACCTACACTGCCAACAAGGCCATGGGAATTTATTGCTACAGACTTCATTGTGGAATTACCACCTTCCCGAGGGTACACGACCATCATGGTTACCATAGACTTGTTCACTCATATGCTCATTTTACACCCTTGTGTAAGCTGCCATCCTCGTCCGAGCTTGCTGGAATCTTCCTGGAACACATATTCCGTTTACATGGACTTCCTTCCAAGATCATATCTGATCGAGGACCTCAATATGTCTCTCAATTCTGGAAACATCTCTGTCACATTTTTGGAATCCAATGCGCCCTCTCGTCTGGTTATCATCCTCAAACCAACGGGGCCACATAACGTGCTAATCAGACCCTGGAGCAGTATCTTTGATGTTTTGCCACCAAGGTTCAGGATGGCTGGTCGCTCCTGATACCCGTGGCTGAATTCACCTACAACAATTCTGATCATTCAGCACTTAAGACCAGTCCCTTTTATTGTAGCCAAGGTTTCCATCCATCGATTCTACCCTCTGTTCTCCCTCATCCTACACCAGTACCTACTGTCGACCCCTGACTAAGAGGTATGCAGATTTCAAAAGAAGACCAGGTCCTTCTTATGCAATCGGTGATCAAGTCTGGTTGTCCTCAAAATTACTACCCCGACATCTACGGCCAAACAAGTTGGCCCCTCGGTACTATGGTCCATTTCCCATCAAGGAAATTATCAATCCAGTTTCATACCGGATCAAACTACCAGACTCCTGGAAGAAAATTCACCCAGTATTTCACACATCCTTATTAAAACCCTACACCCAGTCCTCCCGGATATCCTGCCGACCTCCTCATCTACTGGTCGACAACCAATTGGAATATGAAGTATCCCGAATATGTGACTCCATGTATAAACGGGGTCAGCTTCAATACCTGGTTGAATGGAAAGGATATCCTCCTAGTGAAAGAACCTGGGAACTACTTTCTAATCTCAAGGACCCTCAACTACTCAGAAGATTTCACCTTATACACCCGGGCAAACCCAGAGGAATGGGCCTTCGGAGGAGGCATGCTGTCATGAACTACAGAACACGCCCCTTTTGGACTTCCTGTTCCTTGTCTCAACGGTGCTTACACTCCCTTGTACTTCCAACATTGCCGTCCACTGTGAAACACCTTCCTCGCTCTACACCTTGGATGTAGCGTGTTCTATTTATAGACCACGCCTCCCGCGGCTCCGCGCGTCTCAATGCTATTGCGAAGTAGCGACCAGACGTGTGCTCCGTAGCTCGCGGTATTGTTTCCCTTGCTTCTTCCAGCCTACCCCATTCCTAGTCCCTTTCCTTCCTTTCTTGATTCCTGGACTCGTGTGCTAGTTGCGCACTCTGTTAATTTCCCGGATTCCTGGATCCTTGCATCCCGGAACTTTGAACGCACGCTGGAGTTGGAAGAGACTCGTGCAGCCTTATTCAAGATTCCATCAGTCCGCAAGAAGGCATCGATCAAGAAATCCAGCAAAGATCGAACTCAGGTGAGAAGGGGGAAACTCCTTGACAGAGGTTGCCTTTTGTCTCTAACAAATTGAGAATAAAACCAATATAGGTCGTCCTAGCAATGGGCGTGGGGAAGATCTGTAAGTATACAGGAGTTTCTCCTATTTGTTTAGGAACCAGTAGAAGATCTCCAACACGTTTACACCACATAAATTGTGTACGAGTGTCACACCAGTCCTCATGAAGTCAACACTACTACCCACTACTACCCAGTAAACAAAAAGAAGAATCGACAGATATACCAATTAAATACATCCTATATTAGGCCATGTGGTAGAATTGAAAACGAGAATTGTGTACAACAAGGAGTTTGTTGTATATGCTCTCTTGTGTTCACGCGACTGTTAGTACATTGGAAGCACCATTGGAAAGCTGAAACTCAGAATTTTACAACACATGAGAGCGATAAAGAATTTTCATCCTTCTTACCCTATGGCCGTTCATTTTAGAGATGTGCATCAGGACAAACTTGAAAGTTTGAGATTTTTTGGACTGCACCACATTAAAGCAAATCCTCGAGGGGGCAATCGTGAACTTGAACTGTGTCAGATGGAAACAAAGTGTATCTTAGACTTTGAAACCAAAAAACCTAAGGGACACAATCTCGATGAGGAGTTGTATACATTCATGGGGACCTAACTAGTCCAGATGCTATTTATTTTAACCCTTTCTTGTCTTTTTCAAATTCATATTTATTTCTACTAGATAATGTTTATGCTTTTGGTAACCATCTTGATTCACAAATTCGTATGAGTAGGTGCAATATTTGTTAGCTTTGTCTGACTAGATTTTTCATGTATATTACTCTCCCAATTAGATTGTGCTTATTTTTTCTTACATATTTCTTAAATTTTACTTATTTTTCAGCCTCTATTCTCAATTGTCCTTTGTATAGGAATGTTACCTTATTCAATTGTCTTTTAGTACAAATAGAGATAGAAGTTAGTAGATTAGCTATTACCTTAGGAATTCATCAGTTATGGCGATTGCTGTCACTTTGCACGTGTTCGGAATAAAATTTTTACAGTATACATTTTGCTGCCATTATATAAATTGTTGATTTACTATGCACTTTATTGTTCTAAAAGTAGCAGTTACAGGATTGGTCATATCTAGCCAAGAAAGCTATTGGCATCTTAGATGTGTTAAAAATATTCATTCACCTTGCACCTTATGGTCAGCCTCTCTATGGCTTTATTGTCTGCAAAATATAAATGCACTATGCACTTTATTGAATGTATGCAGATACCTTTGTATGTTTGTATTTTGGTTATAGATACATGTGGCTATTCTGTTTAGCACAATGCACTTTATAGCTGTAGAACAACTTGGCCCACTAATGAGTTGGCCAAAGCCATATAGGTTACCCGTAACTTGAAGGGAAATTGTCAGGTATGTTAATTTGAAATCAATAGTTTTTTAATCTTGGCAGTAGGCACTTTGTTTGTTTTTTATACCAAAACCATGTGCTATACAATGGCAGCTATCAGCTACATGCGCAGAACTCCATAATTGACAGTATTTTATGCAATTACCAAACTGGCACTTTTGCATTCGCAGAATTCCTAACGAAAATGGTGAAATGCTCGCACTAAGTACTTTCCCAACTTGGTTACATTATATTTTATTAAAACAACTTGTGATCTGCATTGGCAGCACTAAGCAGAGGGAACCCTCTGTAACATTGCACTTTATTAAAATGATCTGTGATTTGCACCGGCAGTTTACAGTATGCAGAAAGAACTTTAGTTGAGGGAAACCTTTGCTTTTGTTAGGCGGGAAACTTTACATCTGTATAACACACAACGGCATTAGTGCCATACATGCCTGAAGCCCACTTAGTTGACTTAGTAATTCTTACACTTTGCCAAAAATTGCAGCCTTACACTCATGTAATATAGAGCGAGTGTTAACAAGGTGTCTAAAGTCATAATTGCGACAAACGGAGCAAATATCTCTGAGAAGCATTAACGTTTGTCACTCTTTCTTATAGTCAGCTTCTACTTTAGAGTGCATGAAATGTTTATCTTGATGAACCATAATCCACTACAAAATGGCCACCATATCTACCAATCTTGAACCAATGTGTTTGGATTTGTATAGGCAAAAAAGAGAAAAAGGACAACTAGAGAAGAGAATCATAGAGACTGTAAATGTGTGTATATATGTTGGTGTTGTCCAACCAAGTCTTTGTATGTGAACAAGCAGCGAGGGAGGTGAGAAACACGTTATACAGTATTTCATTTCTTGAAGATGATGTAATGAATAAACTGGATATTTGAAGGATTTGATTACCCTTTTTCTTGGCGATTGCATCTGAAGGAGTAATTTACTGGCGTTTGACTTTCGTGTGTGCCATCCTTTTCGGGAGATATCAAATGACTTTTTTTTTTGGAAATAATTTCGTGCCAAAGTGACGGGTGATGGATGTGCACCAACTGACGCTTGGATGTGAAAGGAGTTCCGAGTCATTTAGCAGAAAGCTTTATTTACGCTCTGGACTAGGACGTATACAGTATTGAACGCCGAGCTCGCAGGTGTTGTTTGGAGAGACACTTCCGGTTGCAGATGAGGCCACCTTCATCGGAGGATGAACGAGGAGTCTAATGCATCAGTAAGTGTTTTCCTAGCTCCCTGTGCAACTCTGCGTTCTCATCCTCATCCGTTATTTCAGCGAAATACACATGACATTGGGCCTCATTACGGGTCGAGCGGTCCGGAATTAACAGTGGCGGTAAACCCGCTGCCACTGTTAATTCCGGACCGCCCGATCCCGACCCCTGCAGGCGGAAGGTGATCTTCCCGCCAGGTCTGACCTGGTGGGTTGAACACCTCCCGCCTGCAGGCGGACGTGGAAACACCAGCACCATCACGAGATGGTGTCGGTGTTTCCACTTCCCCATTCCCATTGAGTCCTATGGGACTCAATGGGAATGGGGATTAACACCATTCCGCCTCCGTGACTCCCGGGACACCGGGGCTGTAATGCCCTGGTAATTCCGGGAGTCATGGAGGCGGAATGGTAATATGAGTCCGGCGGTAACCATGTGGTTTTACCGCCGCGGTTACCGCCAGACTCGTAATGAGGCCCATTGTCTTCACATGTAACAATTTGTTGATTTAAACGCCAGAATCTCCTTTCTTCATTTCTGGCTTTGCTTAAATCCTGAATATAACCGCCAAATTATCCTTTCCAGTACATGGTTATATAGTTCCTTGTGGAACTTGACATCACAATCTGCTAGAGAGAATGCACGATGGGAGCAAGCACAATCTTTGTTTGGTGAGATACTACACGCCAGTGCACCAATCAAAAGTACAGCGCAACCTAGAAATGTGGAAAAAAATGAAATTATTTTGCTGAAGGAATTGGAAAAACTAAAAAAAAGAAGTTAGCGAGTGGTGGGAGGAATATTCAATTCAAAATTATTTGGATGTAGGAAGAATTCCACGCGGCTTAAGAATGCTGACCTCATCCTCATTTGAAGATCAAGACCCAGAAATATTATGAGAATGGGGTGATTTTACAAACACATGTTCAGGACAGTTTTTGAACATCCTCATTAAATATGCTTGAATCGACAGACAACAAATATTAGTGAAAACTGAAGAAATCAGAGACCAACTCTCCAAAATAACACCAAGTGAAGATGGTAATAAATTAAGAACAAGTATCGAAGAAAGTTTGAAAGTACACAAGGAAGACATCAAACTACGTAAACAGAAAAAATTCCCTTGCGACGAAGAAGATTATAAAAAAGTGAGAGTTTACACTTTTGTCCATCGGTTCGACTATTTGAGGAAAAATATCATGAGTCAAAATATCCAGAGCAAGGAAACAACCCCATCTCCAGCGAGGTAGCAACAACTTCATATTCTGACGTAATCAATAGTGGAGATGAAAACCTCCCAAGAAAAACAAACTTTTTAGACGAGATGAGGATTCTGGGGCTACACGGCCACAACAATCCCAAATAAAATGCAGGCAGAGGACGGGGCAAATCTCAGGGACACGGAGAAAAAAGAATTCAAGTAGGGGACATAGGGACAAGCAGTTCAGGCTCAGACAGAAGTACAAGAACGTGCTCTGGGAAAAAAATAATGAAGTAAGCAATACCAGTGTTGACAATAGTATCATTAATCTTTCGGATTATATACTAAATGATGAACAAATCAATGTTCTCCAGTATGGATTACATTTTTATCCTACCGCTGCCTATGATTATGTCAAAACTTGAGTTGACTTCTACAAATATATGCAACAAATTAGACTGGAAAACTTCTTTATTGCCAATCCATCGAAAGAAAAATCCAAATCTATTTCCCATCGCAAAAAAGCAGAAACCATTGAAGATCTGGATGCTTTATTGGATTTGGTGTAATTGGAATCTACTGAACAATCTGAGGAAACTAACACTGAAATCACCTTTGAAATGTTAAATATATATACTGATTGGCCAATTGAAAGCAAACTGAAGGTTAACACTTGGTTCAACCCTATATTCCAACCAGGTGGACTATAGGCCTTTCAAGATCTAGTCATTTATGACCTTAAGAAAGTCAGATCGCAGAAGAATAAAATCAAGTCTAATTTTTCATTTAAAGAGAGACAAACTTTGAAATAATTGCAAGAACTCAACAAAATCATCATAAAAGCCTCAGATAAAGGCACCAACATAGTCATTCAAAACAGAGAAGACTATGTTACGGAGGCACATAGGCAGCTTTTGGATATTAGTTGCTATGAGGAAATGGAAAGTAGCCCGACAGAGTTAATTAAGAATAAAGTGGAGAGTCTGTTGAAGAAATGGTTTGATTCAGGTATTCCTAATGAAAACGACTGCAAGTTCCTTTTCAACAAATTTCCGACCATACCCACCATCTATTTCCTCCTCAAAGTCGATAAAAATCCAACGCGTCCCCCTGGCAGACCCATTGTCACTTTTTGATGGAGACCCTTTGGAGAACATGTCCAAATATGTAGACCAAACCTTATTGCCTCTGGAACTTACTTTACCATCATATTTGCGGGACACTAAAGATTTCTTGAGTAAGATTCACAGAGTAGCATGGGAAAAGAGCTTCATGTTTGCTACATTAGATGTAGTCTCACTCTACACCTCCATCCAACACAGCGATGGTAAGAAAGCTTGCAAATACTTTCTGGACAGCAGATCACTAAACTACCTTGCTCATGGGCAGATGATTATGGAGATGGTAGATATGTGCTTAACTAATAATGTTTTTTTATTTGATAATGACTACTACAACCAGTTATGAGGGACCACCATGGGCACACGTTTTGCTCCTTCTTATGCAAATTTGACAATGGGGTGGTGGGAAAATTTGTAGTGTGGATAGAAATCAACAGCCAGTACACTAACCAGGTGGTTTTATGGCTAAGATGTATTGATGATTTATTTATCATTGGAAGGGTGAATAAAAAGATTGGCTCGACACTCATGTAATATAGAGCGAGTGTTAACAAGGTGTCTAAAGTCATAATTGTGACAAACGGAGAAATACCTCTGAGAAGCATTAACATTTGTCACCCTTTGTTATAGTCACCTTCTACTTTAGAGTGCATGAAATGCTGATCTTGATGAAACGTAATCCACTACAAAATGGCCACCATATTCTACCAATCTTGAACCAGTGTGTTTGGATTTGTATAGGCAAAAAAGAGAAAAGGGACAACTAGAGAAGAGAATCATAGAGACTGTAAATGTGTGTATATATGTTGGAATTGTCTAACCAAGTCTTTGTATGTGAACATGCAGCGAGAGCATGCAAAACGTGTTGTACTGTGTTTCTTTTCATGAAGTTGATTTCATCAATAAACTGGATATTTGAATGATTTGATTACCCTTTTTCTTGGCGATTGCATCTGAAGTAGTAATTTCCTGGTGTTCGATTTTCGTGCGTGCCATCCTTTTCGGAAGAGATCAAATGACTTTCCTTTTTGTAAATATGTATATATGCAGTAGCGGCCCTATAGTTATGGTTAAGTTGCTCAACCCATAGGGACAGCACTTTTTGGGTGGCTTACAACTTCACCCCCTCTGGACATATCTTCACGAAACTTTGCAATAAAATTATATGGCTTTGTCAGATGGATCCTGCAAAGATTGGTGAGGGTTTGTCAACGGGGGGGTCAAAGTTATAGGGGGTCCCAAAATTTGTGGTATTTCCCATAGATACAATGGAAAAAAATATGCTCACGTCTACAGCCCAAACCGCTGGACGGATTTTCACCAAATTTTCAGCAGGGGTAGTTTTTTTTTTAAATGACCAAAAAGTAGGCCAAATCAAATTTGTGATATCTGGGTCCGATCCACGAACTGACTAACCCATGGACGGACCCCCGATTGGCCCAGGGGCAGGCGTGATGTCTGCGGACATCAGACAAACTCACTAAATGGTACAAAAAAGGTAGCAGGCGCCCCTCACTAGAAAGAACATGGCATAATAACCTGTTCTGTAGTTTTTCCCCACTTTTAGAGTTTGCAGCCATCTCTTTTTGCTCACTTTATCTTTCACAAAAGCGGAATATCTATTTGCATATCAGTCTTTGTCCCGCCCACAAGAGCAGTCTAGTTTAGTTTAGTTTATTATTTGTCCAGCCCCGAATTGCCAGGCAAACCTCCTTTGAACAAGAGTACCAACAGCAACCCCAGACACGTGTTTCAGCCTCGCTGGGCCTCATCAGTGAGGTGGAGCTGTGCCTCTCTGAGCACATTGAGCAAGGGGCCCATGTCTGGGTTTCCCCAGGTAACTTAGGTTGACCAACCCCAAGTTCCTTGCAAAAATACAAAAAAGGTAGCAGGTGCCCCGCTCTAGAAAATATATGGCATGATAACCTGTTCTGCGGCTTTTTCCCACTTTGAGAGTCCGCAGCTGTCGCTTTTTGCTCACTGTACTATTCACAAAGGATGAATACCCATTTGCATATCAGTGTTTGTCCCGCCCACAAGGGCAATCCAGCACCAAAATGCCAGGCAAAACTCCTTTGAACAAGAGTACCAACAGCAACCCCAGACACATGTTTCAGCCTTGTTGGGCCTCATCGGTGACGTGGAGCTATGCCTCTCTGAGCACATTGAGCAACGGGCCCAGGTCTGGGTTTCCTTAGGTAACTTAGGGTGGCCCACCCCAAGTTCCTTGCAAAAATACAAGAAAGGTAGGAGATGCCCCTCTCTAGAAAGAACATGGCATGATAACTGTTCTGTTGTTTTTCCCCACTTTGAGAGTACGCAGCCATCGCTTTTTGCTCACTGTACTTTTCCCAAGGGAGGAATATCCATTTGCATATCAGTTTTTGTCCCGCCCACAAGAGCAGTCTAGTTTAGTTTAGTTTATTATTTGTCCAGCCCCGAATTGCCAGGCAAACCTCCTTTGAACAAGAGTACCAACAGCAACCCCAGTCACGTGTTTCAGCCTTGTTGGGCCTCATCAGTGAGGTGGAGCTGTGCTTCTCTGAGCGCATTGAGCAAGGGGCCCATGTCTGCGTTTCCCCAGGTAACTTAGGTTGACCAACCCCAAGTTCCTTGCAAAAATACAAAAAAGGTAGTAGGTGCCCCTCTCTAGAAAGAACATGGCATGATAACCTGTTCTGTAGTTTTTTCCCAGTTTGAAATTCTGCAGCCGTCACTTTTTGCTCACTGTGCTATTCACAAAGGATGAATATCCATTTGCATATCAGTCTTTGTCCCGCCCACAAGACCAGTCCAGCACCGAAATGCCAGGCAACCCTCCTTTGAACAACAGTACCAACAGCAACCCCAGGCACGTGTTTCAGCCATGATGAGCCTCTTCAGTGAGGTGGAGCTGTGCCTCTCTGAGCACAGTGAGCAAGGAGCCCACATCTGTGTTCCCCCAGGTAACTGAGGGTGACCAACCCCAAGTACCTTGCAAAAATTCAAAAAAGGTAGAACATGGCATGATAACCTGTTCTGTGTTTTTTTCCCACTTTGAGAGTCCACAGCCAGCGCTTTTTGCTCACTGTACTTTTCACAAAGGAGGAATAACCATTTGCATATAAGTCTTTGTCTCACCCACAAGTGCAGTCCAGCACACTCACTGATTGGATGGTGAAGAGCGTGAGCTGCATCATATTTTTGGGAAACACCTGCCATGTTGGATTCGCGGAGTGCGCCAACTGTCCGCGAACATTGAGGTAAAAACATATTAAAAAACACAACATTTCACTGGTCAAACTAATTAAACAATCTCTGAATAGCCAATAAACAGGTGTTTTTTCTCTCCTGATGTCTGCAAACAGTCCGTACCATTCTTGTGATGTTCGCGAACATATTAGATGCTCGGGGTCATCTATGCTTATTTGTGCATTACAGGGTTGGTGAAAAGCAGTTTTTGGATGGATTATAACTTTGGCGCCACCCAATGACACTGCATGACATTTTGGAATTTCATTCTAGCCATGACGTGACGCTGAATGGGTCTGAAAAGTGCGGTGCTGTTTTGCCAAGAGGGAACAAAATTAGAGGGAGGGTCTCACAGAGCAGGCATCGCTGAAATCGCCCGCCTGACCTTCTTTGCCTGACCCTGTGATGTCGGGCGTGACGCGGCACCATAACGAGGCTGGTGCATCGTTGCTAATCTACTAGCCGCATTTAGTAGCGGCCATATCCGCCGGCAGGCGGAAACGCCGGCGGCCGCCTACGAAGGCCCATACAAAGGCCCCTGTTGGCCCCCTGTTCGCCTAACTGTGTGCATAAAGAACATTCACATATACTGAATTCCAGACCCCTCGGTGAGTGATCATATACTGTCTGCACTACTTCCGCACGTTGTGAAATTATGACTCTAGATTTATATGCTATAACCTTTTAGCATCAAAGTAAACACTGGAACCTGTCTCATCAATATATCAGGTTCAGGCCTACGTTACGGCACTGCCTGTACTTTACAGAGCAGAATAACGGGTTTACCAAGTATCTGGGACCAGCCTACTGTGTAACATTATTTAGTAACCGGTGTCGCCACATTGTCCTAATGAGTTCAGGCCTACTTTATAACGACCTACTGTACTACTATCTTAATGAGTCCAGGCCATTCTCCACCGTCTGCACTCAGACCCTGGTCAGACCAGCCTATTCTGACTTAACACAGCAGACTGATTATCTTACTTCTTAGATATGGTAAGTGTCCTACCCGAACCCAGGCGCTGCCTAATTCAGCATTTTGTACTATTCTGGACTTAGATGCCACCACACTGCACCATATGTTGCACCTTAGGGTTGATAATAGACCACATCTGATCTGTGTTGTGCCTCATGGTCGCTAATAGACCACTTTTGATCTGTGTTGTGCCTCATGGTCGCCAATAGACCACATCTGATCTGTGTTGTGCCTCATGGTCGCTAATAGACCACATCTGATCTGTGTTGTGCCTCATAGTCGCTAATAGACCACATCTGATCTGTGTTGTGCCTTATGGTCACTAATAGACCACATCTGATCTGTGTTGTGCCTCATGGTCGCTAATAGACCACATCTGATCTGTGCTGTGCCTTATGGTCGCTAATAGACCACATCTGATCTGTGTTGTGCCTCATGGTCGCTAATAGACCACATCTGATCTGTGCTGTGCCTTATGGTCGCTAATAGACCACATCTGATCTGTGTTGTGCCTCATGGTCGCTAATAGACCACATCTGATCTGTGCTGTGCCCTATGGTCGCTAATAGACCACATCTGATCTGCGTTGTGCCTCATGGTCGCTAATAGACCCCTTTTGATCTGTGTTGTGCCTCATAGTCGCTAATAGACCACATCTGATCTGTGCTGTGCCCTATGGTCGCTAATAGACCACATCTGATGTGTGCTGTGCCTCATGGTCGCTAATAGACCACTTTTGATTTGCGCTGTGCCTTATCTGTAGTTACTACTGTACTTCACTACTGTAGTGCCTATCTAGTGTCTACACATACGTTAATTGAATACACTAACTATTCTTGCTATTAACCTATGAACCTCACTACCCCCATCATTAGAGCCAAGTCACCCACAATGGCCACACTTAGAGGCGCCACTCTAACTATGGCTACCCTCCTCCCGTTGCTCCAGAATATTTCACCTCAGAACCGCGCCCACACAACCCCACCACTTTACCCAGATCTTCTATCTCCAATGGATTGGATAAACAGATTCGCCCGCCCACCCTCACCATGCATATCCTGTCCCAGACCCCTTAGAAACATAAGACTAGGTTCTCGCCTTGTTGCACCTACTACCACATTCCTGAACACAGCCCCACCGACCCTGATTAGAAATGAAGGATTTCAGCTATCGCACTAATCTTGATACAATACTCACCAGAATGCTCACCAATCAGACTAAGAACCCCAAGCAGTGTACCTCACTTACTGACCTCCCACCGAGTCACAACCGTGCAATACCTCACTCGCCACCACACATGAAAGCCAACCCTCCACAGACCTCTATCAAGGGAGCTCTCATCAACACTCACTCATTGGTAGCCCACGCGACTGATGTCGCCGACATTATCTCCACTAACCACCTAGACTTTATCGCTATCACGGAGACTTGGCTCCACCCAGCAACCGGTCCCACAATAGCTCTAGCCACTCCGGACAACTACAACATCATCCGAGCTGACAGAAAAAATGGAATAGGAGGAGGAATAGCAATTATTGCGAAATCCACCCTAAACATCAGAGAGGTAACCAGCACAACCCTACCCTCAGCCGAACTTTTATCTGTCAAACTCCCATTATCTGACACACAAACCATCCTGATCCATATCATATACAGACCACCAGGACCCCCCTCTACCTTTGAAGAGGATATCTCTCTCTTACTTACTACCAATTTGAAACCAAAATCCCAAATCATCATTCTGGGAGATTTCAACTTGGGACTCAAAGACCCCAATGACAACCAGGCCACTTCCCTCAATGACACAATTACTCATCTAGGCTTCACCCAACACATTAATCAACCTACACATACAAAAGGAAGATCCTTGGATTGGCTTGCAGATGCCAATTGCAACCTCTCACTGACTGACATCACTCCATGTGCTTGGACTGACCATCACCTTATTACCTTCTCTTTACCTAGATCCTTACCGTCTACCACACGACCCACAAAGTTACCTCAAATAATATCCAGAAATAACCGCAACATCACTATAGAGAACCTCAAACCTCTCCTCGCGTCTATCAGCAAAGCTAATCTACCGATGCAAAATGACAACCCAGCAGCCATAGTAGACTTATATAACAACAACCAGATAGCTCCTCTGAAACAACGTAAAGCCAAACCTATTGCCCACTCCAACAAATGGTTCTCAGCAGAATTAAAAGCTCTCCGCAATATTAAAAGAACTGCAGAAACTAGCTGGAGAAAAGCCCCTTCTCTCTCCACTAAAGACAAATTCGCTTCAGCTGCCTCCACCTACAAATCCGCCATCTTAAATGCTAAAAAAGAGATCTATAATGTGAGAATACAAAATGCCAAATCTGGCACTAAAGAACTTTTCTCTATACTAAGAGAACTTGAATCACCATTGCCTCCTACAGAGGACTGCATCAAAGACAAGGCCTGGTGTAACAATATCCAGCTCGCCCTCGCTAACAAAATTGCCCTCCTACAAACTAAGATAGAAGCAAAAAAAGCTAGCCTTGCCTCCCAGCAGAACCCCAGCAGCAAAATAAACCACACCACCCCTAATTGCCCCTCCTTCCACTTCTCACCAGTCACAGAAGAGGAAGTAATCAAGATAATCGCCAGTCTCAAACCATCCAACTGCAAAGGTGACATTTGTCCCGCATCTGTCATCAAAGACGGTGCTAATGAGCTAGCCCCTCTTATCACCTCTCTGATCAACTCCTCCTTCAAAAACTCAGTGGTCCCCAACAACCTTAAAGAAGCGTGGGTCCTACCCCTGCTCAAAAAACCTAACCTAGATCCCAACATCCCCACAAACTACAGGCCCATCACCACAGTCCCATTTCTTCTCAAAATCTTGGACAGGGTAGCCTATCTCCAAATACAACAACATTTGGAAGACAACAACCTCCTAGGCCTGCGACAATCCGGCTTTAGACCAAGGCACGGGACTGAAACTGCCCTCTTGGATCTAAAAATCCAAATGGATGACGCCAAAGACAAGGGCAAATTGGCCATCTTGCTCTTGTTGGATCTCTCTGCCGCCTTTGACCTGGTTGACCACCAGATCCTCAGCCAACACCTCTCCTCGGCTGCTGCATTCTCTCAGAATGCCACTAAGTGGATCCAGTCATTTCTGTCTGACAGGTCGAATAGAGTCTTCGCCCCCACTGCGGCTGCGGACCCTATCCCAATCACATGTGGAGTGCCCCAAGGCTCTTGCATCTCCCCCACACTTTACAACATCTTCACGAGGCTCCTATTTGACCGTCTTGACGATCTGGGTGTCAGCTACACTAATTATGCCGACGACACCCAGGTCCTCATCACGCTCACTGGTAGCTACGAAGAAGATGTTGCAAAGCTTAATGATATCTACTTAGAAATCCAAGCCTGGATGGCCACACACAATCTTTGCCTAAACGACGATAAGACAGAACTGCTTATCGTAGGCTCCCAGGCTCGCCTCAACAAATTGGACCAAAGATACCAATCCTTTACCATCGATGGCAACATCATAAAAGTATCCAAAGAGGTCAAAACACTAGGTGTATACCTCGACTCTACCTTGTCACTAAAGAAACAAATAAACTCCACCATCTCAGCTACCACATACACCGATAAATTGATCAATGCCTGTAGGCCTTTTCTCTCCACCTCTAGTTGCCTCACCCTATCTAGAGCGCTGATTTTGTCTAAATTAGACTATTGCAACACACTCTACTTGGGTACTACCAAAAAAAACTTGAACAGGCTCCAGATCCTGCAAAATAATGCACTAAGATGTGCCCTCAACCTCCCGCGCAAGGCACACATATCCACGGTTAGCAAAGAAGTCCACTGGCTCCCAATCCGCGACAGAATTAAGCTAAGAACCCTGGTCAACGCCCACAAGTGCCTGTCACGTACTGCACCACGCTACCTTTCAGACAAATTCTCTAGACACTGCCCCATTAGACCCACCAGAACTCCTTACCTGCACCAACTAAAGATACCCAACTATAACCTAAAAACAGCAGGAGGCTCCAGTTTCCCAGTGCTCGCAGCACAATGTTGGAACACCCTCCCTCCTACAATTAGATCGGAAACTGCATTCTGGCCATTCAGAGCCATGGTAAAATTATGGCGACTAGCCTAAACAACTAGACTCTCACCGACACGACCGGCTAGCCGCCTCTCTTTACCTGCAGTAATGTTTACTCTATCTACAGCCTACTCAGGACCAACCTGTAACCCGGTCCTCACTCGCCACTGTAACTACTTTGTGCCTATTCTCTGCACATTCTATTCTCTGTATATTCTATTCTCTGTATATTCTACTCTTGTTTGTAAACATTCAGAGCCTGGACTTATGTATGCTCTGTCTGTTGTATTATGATGCTTGTGTAACGATATGTAACTCTGCTGTGCACATGATTATGCGCCCAGCTACCTGAGGGTTCGGACGCGCTTTATAAATAAACAAACTAAACTAAACTAAACATATTTGAAAGGCTTATAAATGTGGTGCCATTTTACAAATCTGCACATCAGTTTGCAAAAGAATGTAGACCTAGATATGAATGTTTTTGCAAAGTTTGGTAGGATTTCTTCAAGAGGGGCAGCATTAGAGGGGGTCTCAACATTTTTAGATGGCTTATAACTTGAACACTTCTGGAAAATACATTTTGGTCAATTATAGTGTCCGCAGACATAATTTCGATTGCAGGGTTGTGGTGGTGAGTTTCATTAGTTGAACGTGTATGATACATACTTGTTATGCAGTTAATTGTGTTGTGGTCAGTGGCTAGATTCTGGGGGGCATGGCTGCATGCCATGCCCCCCGAATTTGTGTACTGGGCACAATGACTACAGTAGTAGTATGTGTATTGTAATTATAGGTAAAGTAGTATGAGTAAGGCCAGAATGACCATAGTGGCAATGTGTTTAAAGCAATTGTCCTTAATGTAGTGGGAGTATACAGTGTTTGTAATATGAGGTATTATGAAATTGAGTAATTGGGAAAAAATAAACATACTGACTATAAGAAAAAAACTAAATATAAATACAAATATTACAAACTAGCTGTCTATGCGTTGCTGTGGCTCAGTCTGGTTAAATGGAAAAGAAAGAAAAGAGAAAGCGCACGTTTCTAATATGTTTTATTTCACAATGCTTGTGGGTATACAATATTTTTGTTGTTCCATTGTCTGTGCAGATATGGAGATTGTCTGGTTTGCCGACTGTAGAACATGCAACATATAATTGTCCATGTGAGAAGCAATCCGGGTCTAGATCTAAACTGCACAATTCTAAAGATTGGCCTTGAGCTTTGTTGATGGTGATTGCAAACACAAGTTGGCATGAATTGAGCTGTTACGATTTCTGCGCTGAACAACATCATTTGGAAGCATGAGTTGTATTTCCTGATGTTAGATATGAAATGCTTTGATTCAGCAGTATATCCAGCAAGCAAAGTTTTTAATGGCTATGGCGGTTCTCCAAGTTGAGGCAGTTTAATTTTCCAGCGACGCAACACATTCCTATCGTTTCTCCATTAAATTTCAGAGCCTTGCAATAAGGACACACTTCAGTCATAGTGCTGTTGAGAACATGCCGGCTCAAAATATAATCACCAGCTGGGTTGTACCAGAATGCAAGGCGATTGTAATCGCGTGATTGCTGAGCACGGAGTCGTGTTTGACGCTGATCTGCTGTTTCTTGTTGACGTCTTTCAGCCACTCTCAGCCAGTCGCGTTCATTCTGTTGAGAACAAAGGAGATCTGAAGCTGCAGAATGCGATCGCCATGCTCGCAACCATGCATCCTGAAGTCTGGCTGCACGTCACTCTGCTGCTTCCTCGGCACATATTTGAGCCATTCTAAATCGGAAACATTGAAATGGAATCGTAAAATATTTAGTATAGCGTGTGTTGCTTTTACGTCCACCAGATGGCATTGTTTTTCTGAAAAAGCATAAAAATATTTAGTATAGCATGTGTTGCTTATACATCCAACAAATGGTGCTGTTTTTCGGAAAAGGCATGTTTTTACCTGTCACAGGTGTGGCATCTATGTATGATAGGTATATAAAAACACGCGCGTATTCGAAATCAACGTTGTGTCAAAATTTCAAAGCAATCAGTGAAGAACTTTCGGAGATATAAGATTTTTAACAAATGAACATTTACATTTTTATTTATATAGATAGATAATTGCAGGTAAACTGTTGTGAGACATTCTATATTGTTACATATTTGTGTGCAATAACACATGCATTGGTCTATGGCACTCGCCTTACCCTTACATATGCCCCGTCTAGTATCAATGGCAGTTGGCACCTGTGATGGTTTGCTTGCAAGGGGGCCGGGTGGATGGAGACGCTGAAGGTGTGGTATACCATGTACACCCGAAAGGTATTTTATGCACTGTAAATGGACACTGCAGTGCTGGTGTCTGCAAACTCTCCTTTGAAGACCTTGTTCCTGCAATGAACTTGTGTATGAGTCCATTGAATGTTTTCCCAGGCCTATTGTGCTTACCACATTCTCATCGTCCTCCTCTTACTTTTATCTAGAAGCTGAACGTGTGTAGAGAAGTGGTACTTTGTAGGCTTTACTATTGCAACAGCCTCTTCTTTAATTTACCAATTTTCTTTCTCGGCTCACCCCAGGTAATTCAAATTAAGGCTGCCAGACTTATCAATAGCCTAAAATCCAGGGACTGTATATTTGATCCTTGTTATTCAAGCTTCACTTGGCACCTGTAGCACACCTAATGGCTACATTGCTATCTAACATTATGCGTTATACGGATGACAATCTTCAAGCTGTGTGCTGCCTCCTCTTCTGTCCTATCTCGCTTATTGCTGACTGTGTATGTGCGAATTAGGAATGGTGGGCTTCCAACAATGTGTGCCTTAATGCCAGTAAGCCTGAGATAATCTATATTAGACCCTGCTACTGTTTTCCCTATTTCACTCCGGCTGTCCTCTTTGGGTCCTCTACCAATGCCTTCCGGTGAGAAAAAAAAACCTTGGTGTTATCTTTCACTCCACTTTGTCTATGTGTCCTCACATTATGGACATGTTAAAGAAGTTACACTACCAGCTGCACCCACTAACAGGTATTATTGCTTTTGCCACTTTACCCCAGAACCTCACTGTCGCAAGAGCTATAGTTTTGTCTAGGCTGGACTATTGTAACAGCCTCGTTGTAAATCTTACTGCCTCTACTCTTTGACATCTGCAACTTATCCAGACAGCACTGCAAGACTTGTACTTGGCCTTAACTGAAGGGATGATGTGTCGGATGTTCTGACAGTTTTACACTGGCGGCAATTAGTATCTGTATGCATCAATTTCAAGACCGTCTGTATTGTTTACAAGGCTTTTGGGGGTTAGGGACCACACTACTTGCAAGTTTATCTTCTTAAGCATTTTTGTTGTTCAGCAGTTTACCTCTGAACCTCCACCTCATTGAGGGTTTGGTGCTTCTGTAGGTAGAGAGTGGGGGTTTATTTCTCTACTTGGGTGGTGAATTCCCCTCAAACAGATTCCCTGCCGCTCTGAAACTAGAGCAGGAACACCTCAGGGTCTGCAAGTAATTGAAGACTTACCTTTATGCTTGTGCTTTCTCTTTATCTCACCTCTGCTGAAGGTTTCGTTCTGCTGCATTAAATCAGCTAAGCAAGCACGTTGGACGTATAGAGAACATCTGTTATGTCCATGTGAGAAGAAAACCAACTTGGAACGCATAGTGTGTGTGACCACCTTCTTGAAGCAAACAGCCCAATTAAAGAAACTTATCAAGACACATTGGAATTTGGTGATGAGTACAGGATGTACCGCCGGACCCCCTCTATTTGCCCTGAAATGGGAAAAAGATCTTCGTGACAGTCTAGTACACTCCCGGTTAGAAAAGCACAGAGTGAGCTTTGCTCAAAACACCTTACAAGAGGCCTGGAATCACAAAAGAGAACAAGTATTGGGCCATCATGTTTGTGGCAATTGCAGTGTATGTCATTTTACAGCCAAAACAACTTCACTTACCCATGTACATTTTATATGGCAACTACGACAATTTACCAATTGCCAGTCCATCAATGTGATCTATGTCATAATATGCCCTGGTGATTACATCTATGTGGGCATGACTTCAAGCAAAGTGGTCACACGCATAAATGAGCACCGTTCATGGATCAGGTCTAAAAACCTCACAGCATCATTGGTGCAACACTATTTGGCAGCCAAGCACACAGAAAATGACATGCACTGGGTAGTCATTGACCAATTGAAACAAGATGCTGATCAATGCTCAATGCAAAATAGATTACTCGCTTTGGAACCATGCTGGATACATAGATTACAAACTCATGAAACAGGGCTTAATGAGGAAATACAATGGCCCATCTGGCTACAGTGAGATGCATTTTGAAATTACACATCCTCACTGCATACATTTTTCAGTTTAAGATTCTTTGCCCCAAGATCCTTTTGGATCCAAATTTCAGGTATACATGGTTTCAGATTTTCAGTAGGAACAGAGAAGCCGGTTATTGATTTAGTTGAAATCATGGCTTCACTGTGCTAGGTGTGTTCAAAAATGGACCACATGCATTCATTTATGGATTATTCCTGGGGTGCAGGTGTCAAACATGATTGCAATTCGATCTCTTTCTCCATTAGCCAGTACCAACAGGCCTTTGGCGGAGATACCCTCCTCTGTTTTCTTTTTGGGCTTTCATTTGTACGAATGGGTCTTTTATTGACTTGTAACAAATTATACGATCGTGTGTGAAGGGCAACAGCTCTGGTGACTATCTGTCCCCCTTTCTCTGTGAAAAGTAGCTTGATTCAGGCCCCTTTTCATCATGGCAGTAACGTTCTATTGACGTATAAACTCTCTGACGAGGGTTTGTTACACCACGTGACCGCCAATGCCCATAGGTATCAAGGGGTTTGGGCTCTGCCTCTATTTTTATTTTTATTTCAAATGGTGCAAGCTAGAAATCTAATGGTTGTTTGCAGTTCCGCTGAACTTGAGAGGAAATTACTATGTGTCCCATTGCCACATTAGGATCAAATGCCGAAATATTCGACATCAGTTTCGGGTAAAACGAAATGCGCCACTCTAGGTCCACGAAGAGAACATTACATGGATTGTCAATGTTGGGTATAAACACTTGTGTGTTGGGCTATATTGAAGGGAGGTATTTCCTTGTTTTTCTCCACTCCTCCTGGTATTTGCAGATTGAAAGTGTCCAAGTGTTGCACAAATTGGTATTCTTGAGTGAACCATGCAGCACCGCATTGGTTTGCTCGCGTTTTCTGACAAGCTCCTTATTTGGGGCATCAGATATGGGGTTCTGGATGGACATTTGGGACACTGGCTTGCTGTCTACGTTAAATGCAGTCCGGACTCCCATTATTGGGTACATTCATGTACATATTCAACAGCACATTGAAATTGTCTAAGTGTGGAATGGATTGGCAGTTTTGAGTGAACGACGCGATTTTGTACCAGCTCTTTTGCATGTTCTGACTAGCTACTTGTTTTGAGAGTCATACGTGGGTCTCCGAAGGCCATTTAGGAGAGAGCAACCGGTTTGCTGTCTTCGGTAAATGCCTTCCGGTCCCCATTCATACAGTGCAATTGTGTACCTGCATCTATGGTCACATACCCATGCCACTTTATTGATAGGGATGTGTTTCCCTACTTAGATGTCTTTGATTCACTTCATATTCGAAGACGCCACGATAGAAACTGGGCGAGCTGCTGCAGTGAAAGGTACAGCCAGCGTGCACATGCAATGAAGAGGTATTGTTACCTTTGCATTCACTTTCTCAATTGGTTGGGGTTGTGGGAAAATTAGTGTTTCTCCAGTGCTGCGCAAGGGAACACTTTGGTCTCAGGATAATTGCGTCCATGGGGGAGTTCATGGACTTCTGACTGGGGTGGATTGAGGAGCTTTGGGGTGCTCTATACACTTAGACTGTCACTCTAGGGTGATCATAAAGAAATAGCTTTTGCCATCAATTGTTTTTTGGGTTGGCCGTGGGCATTTTTCGAATGTTCTCTATCCAACTGGCACATGACATCCACATGTGTTGGTACGCAGATAATTTCACACAGAAGCAGACATGGGGCCTCGGGCTCCATTACCGGGTTCCTGCAATGAGGACTAACCGGGTCATTCCGACATAGGAGGATCCGGTAATTCCTCCTTGCAGGAACCATTCCCCATTCCCATTTGATCCCCCATAGGGCTCAATGGGAATGGGGATGGAGGTAACAACGGGCACATTACAAGTGTCCCGTTGTTACCTCCCTCTTCCCCTCGCGGGACCCGGAAAAGACGTCTGATTTTACCAGATGTCTTATCCGGATCCCACAAAGGGAACCTCGTAATCGGCCCTGATGAAATGAAGGGGGCCGGTCCCGTACCGGCCCCCTTCATTCCGTCAGCGCCAGGGTCGTAATGAGGCCCATGGTCAGGATCTCGGTATTACGCACCGGGGAGACTGCTCCACCAGAACTGCACATTCTTTTGGGCCACTGCAGTCCACGGATTAGGTATGATATTAGGATGTATTTCTAGGTTGTTCTTTGGGAACCTAAGAATTGATTTATAAACCATTGGATTTTCTGGGTAGCTCCAGACCCAATGTTTTTCTTGAGCATATCCTCCACGAGGTACGGATGGGCTTTGAGTATTATTGACCTAGGCTGGTGTTTTGGGTGTGGCATGAACTGGCAAATGCGCAGTCATTTTGGTTTCAACATGTGCTTTTGCAGCATTGTAAGAATTTGGCCAGTACACATATGCCCAATGGATAGTAGGCCCCTTAGGATAGATTCCTCAGATAGAGAAGTAATAACTGTTGTGTTGAGTTTGGGCAATATAGGTGCATTGTGGAGTTACCCTCTGTTCTATCAAGCACTTACAGTTTAGCAAATGTTCCTTTCTCGAATTGTGCATTGGGTGCTATTAGCTGGGCGTTGCATGTAAGAGATATAAGGGTCCAGATGTGGGGCTTTTGAGGCCTTGTCCATTGTTCCAGTACTCAATTATGTTTTTAAATAATGTCTTTGCGACTTTTTTAAAATTGCTTTAAAAGTAAATAAGCAATGTAAAAACAGCAATGATATTTGCTATTAGACTTTAATGAAAAAGTATTTTTTTTCTCGTCCCTTGCTCTTTCATCCCTGCTCTTTCCTTCTTCCTTTTCCCTTTTTGTTTTTCTTTGGCTTTCCCCCTCTCTGGCTCTTTTGATATTGGCAATGCCGATACTCTTCGTCTAAATTGTCAACGCACAGCAATGTGATTACAAATGGATTCCTTGTATGTCCTGAAGATGGCTCTCGTATGAAAACCGGTATGAGTACCGAGCCGAAACTCGAGTCGACACTTTTTGATACAATCTCCACTGGACAACAAATTGGATAGTTTTTATGACGTTTGCGGAGAATCATTGTATCAGAACTGTATATCGATGCATGCCAATTTTGTAAAAATGTGCTGTATTTAATGTTATAAAAGCACTTTACATCTGAGGTCGAATTGTGAGACCCACATTATTTTCTATCAATTAACTTCTTTACGTCATTTGCACAGTCTGAATGGATTAGATATGGAATTAATGTGTTTGGTTTGGATCAGTTAGAGTGTAGATCACAGTTGGGTGTGTGTTTTTGTATGATTAAAATGTACTGTTGAGCTCTAGACTTAGCGATGTATTTTTAATGATATGAAATCTTTTTTTACACTGTTGCATTGTTTTTCATGCAGTATATAGAATAAAGAATATTTTTGATAATTAATAGACAGTTTGGTCCTTATGGAAAGAGATCACATTTGCATAGTAAAATAGTTGGGTATTTACATGTTGTGATTAACTGGTTACCTGGCCACCCGGTAAACCTTATGGGGACTAGGTTGCCTTATCACCAGTAGCTCCATGCACTGTGTCGGGTCCCACCATGCACTATGGACTGTATCTGCAAGCACATGGTGCCATGCCTATTTGCACTTACTTATTACTGGGCACCCCAGCCTCACTTACTGGATGTTTGTTATTGCACTATCCCCTTGCATCCCCCTGCCACTTCTGCTCTTGTTTTCTGTTGCACTTGTGTGGAATGAATGACAGAAGTCTTAGTAAGATCATTTATTCTGTTTCCTTTTGATGTTCCCTTGCTTGTTGTGGGGTGCATTTACTAGCCCCAACAAAAATTCCCTGAATCACATAACTACAGTTAAACCTAAATCCAAAATCAGGTGTGCTTCTGTCTGCTCAGCACATGTGGGTGAGATTTTGAACACAGTCACCCCAAGAATGGCTGCATGGTATTTCCTTTCACGTGAATTCAGAGAAAACAGCTTGAAGTCAGAATGGCTCTGCATTGCTGTTGTGTCATTTAAAGACTCAAGGATGCGCAAGAAAATGACCTACTTTTAAAAACGGCATCACACTGGTGCTACTTTCATGTGAAACATCACACAGTTTGTTCCATTAAAACACAGCCCTGGCCGTGTTTTTCATTTTGAACACCATCAGATAAGGCCATCCTTCCCAGAACGGCAATGTTTCATCAGCAAATTCCCTGAAAAGCAAAAGAATTCTGCTTTAAGTTTGCACGGCTTGGATTTACTTGTTTGAAATAAACAAACACAGCCAAAGTACTTCAAAGGAAAGATTCTCTCTCTTGTTCGTGTCAAATACCAAGAAACCATTTTCAAACATATCTCTGTTTCTAGAAACTGACCAGATCTATAAAATGCCTTTTAGAAAGTAAAGGCAAAGGGAAGCTTTGTGCGGGAAAAAACACATTTTGTGAAATGAACATGAGAAAAAAACAAATAAAATGAACATGTGTAAATCTGTTGTTGCAAAGCAGAAGATGACCTTGGGAAAGCTAAATGTGAAATAATATTGTAGCTCGCACAAGAAACACAATTGTACATTGGGGAGAGGGGCTGCAAAAGATATGTATTATGTTTCCCCCCCCAAAAAAAGGACTTCAAGCAGCCTGGCTGAGGCCAGGAATTTCTGTCAACCCAGTTTTACAGCAAGGCCAATGTTGCACCTCCCCGTTAACTGATACTGCAAGGGCAGTGGCCCTGTTCCCATGGACCTGCACATGTGATAATTATAGGCTATCCCAGACTGCCAGGCAGAACTTCTCCCGAAGACAAAGGATGGGAGGAAGCCCTGTGTTTTGCCTCATAAGTGTGATTTCTTCTCCATTCATCCCCAGTATCCACTGGAGACATCAAAGGGGGAGTGATGGCAACCCCTGTGCAAGCTGACCAAGGAAAGGCATTTTGGCTGGGAGGTTGGAAATACCACCCACATTTGGGGACAAATCCAGCCCATTTAATTTCAAGACCTTTTCATAGTAAGACATTTTTCTCCACAATTTGAATAAGCAGTAATGTTATATTGGGACAGTTTTAATGTGATTTTTGGACAAGCATAATAAGATCATGTGTATCTCTCTGGCATGTGGGGAAATTAAATTTCAGGGAAAATGCATTTATGGTGGAAGCATAAATGGCACAGATATTAAACTTGGGGAAACTATGCCAAATACCATTAGCCATTTGTGTAGCCATTTGCAGACATTTTGATAATATGTTTCTCCTGAAAACGGCAAAATTGTGCCCAAGGGGAGGCAACATCGCACAGAATTGGGGTTCAACCGGCATATTCCTCGTGAAATATGGAAGTTGCCTATCTGATTTTTATGATGGGGACTATTGTAAAATTAGGTTTTTGTTCCATAACTTAATTTGGTAAAAGTAACTGTGGTGAGACAAAGTAAGTCATAGAAAGCAGACACTTAAACTGATGTCCCTTCCTTGGTCCAATCAGCCCAAAGTGAGGAGGCGACCCCAATAGCCTGACTTATCCCATTCAGGGGTTATGTCCAGGATAGTTCCGCCCATATTGTAAAATTCTCTGATGTCATTCCGGCTATGTAAGAGGTAGACAGGGAGGCACATGGGATACAACATTCAAAATTCATCCTGCAAGATTCCAAGACTCCAGAACCAGGTCCACAGGTAGCTGACCCAGATCCAGGCAGAACCGCCTATCCAGAACCACCTATCCAGAACCACATTCATCTCAATAATTCAGGGAGAAAGGCTGCTGATCCCTTTAGAAGAATCCAGTGACCAGACCTTTTTGCCCAGCTGATCCATTCCGCTGTCCACAGTGACCAGACTTGGCTTAGCTGTTCCCAACAAGGAGAGCCCAACAGACCCCTTACCCAGATCTCTCGACTCTGCTGCCCATGACCAGATCAGCTGCCCCACCACCTAGAGAACCTTCTGGCTGTCCAAATTACCAAACCCAAGTTTGCCTTGTAAGTATCCCATTACCCAGTACCCAAAAGACTGCATATCCCACTATTTTACCTTGCATCCTGTTCAAACCCCATTAAAATCCTATAAAAATCCCTAGTAATTGAACAAATTGCCAGCATCCTCTGTTCACCTTCCCTAGAATAATCTGTGTATGTCCATATCTGTTAGTATATTTGTTCTTTATTTCCTAGTTCTTTAATTCCCTAGTAACATTTGGAATAACTCAAATTAATTTCCCTATAAAGAGATTCACAGTGATTTGGTTGTAATTCCAACTCAACCTCTTCATGACAAGTGCCTTTCTTTAACAATTATAGCCTTTAAAATATAGTCTCAGTAGAACTAATCGTTGTGTTAATAAAACCGATTGTTCCCGTGCATTTGCTTTCCTTTTAGAATTCGATTTGCATTTCCCATTAAAAAAACCATATCACAATCCCATAAGAATCATCCCTTCCCCTCAGTATCCTATCTGTTCTGTACCTTTGTTTCCCATCACAAAACCAATTTCCGATTTGATTACTAAGCCCATGTTCTTTGCTGTTTCCCAATTTAAAGCCTGTGTGAAATAAATAATTGCAATTCTGCCATGTGTGATTTTGTTGCATTGTTTTCCTCCCAAAATTGATATTCTCACCGGTGTTCATGTTGCTTTAGTACCCTGCTCAGCAGCCTGTAAGTTTACTTGTCCCTTTAGTGCAGACACACACATTTCCGTCCCATCTATCCGACCGCAAGTGTAAACTGATCTCTAAGTAACCAGTGCAATCCGAGTATGCTATTTTGCTCAATTTGAAGGTTTTCCTTTTTCGTTTTTGGCCTCCCATTCTGGAGTGGTGGGTCGAACTTAAAAATCGTTTTTTACCTCTGCTTGCTGACTACTTGCCACTGTTATCCATCCACACAGAATTTAGGTAGCAAGTGTTGGGGGAGTGTTGCAGGGGGAGTGCATAACACAAGTGCCATCTATGAGTGTGGAAAAAATAATTTTGCTTCAATTTCTATGTAAAGCTTATGTAGATGAAGTCAGCAAGTTGAATTAATTGTATTAGAACATTTTGCATTATATTGTCACCACACTGGTGATTGCTGCCCTAAAATATATTTCGCTCTGATTTTGCATTTGAATTTTAAAAATAAATAAATATTTCTTTGTTACACACCGGCCTGGTTCATGAACCATTGCGACACAGGGTGTTTGTTAAGGTGGGTGTGAGATGGGTTGGGTGCCGCTTAAAAAAAAAGGTGTTTTATTGTGTGCGCCACCTTCAGTGTCAGGGGAAGCAGTCTCTGGCTGGTGTGTGCCATACCTTAAAAGCTGTTACATTTTCAAGTTGCGCCTTGAAACACCTGTGTAGATGTGTGTTACAAATGAGTTATTATATGAAATCATTGTTGTTTTGTTCCCTATCCCCATTACTGTTTTCTGGTCTTCTGCCGACGTGTAAATTATTTTGGGAGGTTTTAGGGGCTTCACAAATAACCAAGAAATAAATGAATAAAGTAAATGAAGTTTGGACACACTGGAAAGTTGATACTATGCTAAGTGGCTGCAGGATGCAATATGCAAAGCGTGTATGTGCCACATTGTTAGCCAACGTTGAAGTAATGGGCAAAGGAATTTGTATTGCCAATGTGCATTATAAACATGTGACTGTGGTCTTTGCACATTTACATCTTACTGTACAGGGCAATGAGGGGCCCGTGCCTGAATGCAGAAATGGATATGATTGCTGGAATAGATGTACACAGAAGCTAGTAAGCTTGTACTGCGCTGTTTGTGTTTTTACACTTTTACGTGATGACTGCATTTGTATTTTTGTCACTCTTATCCCTTGAAGTTTCAACAATTATGCTGGACAACGTGTGCAGCTTTGGTGGTTGCTTTAAGGATAAAATTGAAGATCCTTGTATTATCGATGAGGATGTCCAGCCCATGGAAACACATTATCTGCAGCTCTTTCTGAAAAACAACTTTTCTTCACAATACAATGCTTTTTATAGCTCATAGCAGGGGGCACATTACTATTGACGTACAGGGAAATACATGCCTGTGTGCACCGCGGATAAGGATATTTTTTTAAAGAAATATAAATGTATTGTAAATGGGGGCGTTGATACCGGTAAAATGGAAGTAAATATTGTGATATGTGGTTCACTTGAAATATTTGGTTGTTTGTGTACTACACTGTTTGCCAGTAATAATGTTAACGAAACTGACTCGGGCACGTTGTGTATGCTACATGAAGGGTGCCATTGTTATGTGTCCTTCTAAACAGTGGACTAAGAATTTGTGGGAGTAAATGTGTCGACAATGCACAAAGAAATGATAAGATTCAATGTATTAAAAGCAGGCATCGGAAAGTAAGGTTTCTATTTCAGAAAACAGTGTTGTAAAGTGGTTGGTCCTCTACAATATTGGATAAATGGATTCGCAAAACGCAATGTAAGCAACTTAAGTGAAAGCTATTGAAGTGTGGAAAGTGTACTGTCTGCCATATGATAAATGCTGTGATGGACGAATGTTCAATTTGCCCCAAGGAGTAGACCTCATATATGTTATGTGAAACTTTAATTTATAGCCAAAATAAGAATGTATTTGCATATTTAATTGTAAAGTGCTTACTGAAATATGTTTTTCGGTTATCCATTTTACATAGTTATATACTCCCGCTCTGTACATTCCATGGGTTTAGTCTACCGGCCGGCGGCTTCTTCAACAGTGTTTGGACAATAATTATCAACAACGGATATGTTATAACTATTGTCTGGGATGATTGCCAGACCACAATTTGTCCTTTTGCGGTTGCAGTAACAAAAAGCAACATGGTCGCATATAGGTTGTAGAAAAGAGCGCATGTGAAACTATTGCATTTATTTAAATTTTAAAGAAGTAATGTCTCCTGCGTAATGGAGGGCCATGTACACAGATTATTCGCCTTGATGGATCGATGATCGGATTTGGCAGTAGAAGATTACAGTTGACAGTTTCAGTGAAAATGTGAACGCTGCAACGTTCCGTAGCTATGAACTGTGTTTGAAAAAGGTAACAAAGTTTTTGTGGATTTAAGTGAATGTTTTCATCGTTGTGTCAAAATGAAAAGTATTTCTTACGGTTCCCACTATTGCTGTTTTCTTCCAAAATAAAATGTTTCTATCATTTATGTAAAAAAAGACTAAAGTTTTGCATTTGTTGTGGATGTTTGTTTTTAAGTTCCTTGTTCTGTGTAACATAACTTTATGAGATTGGTGAGATTGGTGATGACCATGTACATTTGGTTACGCTGCCCACTAACGTCATTGAAATAGGCGGTTCTCATTCTGAGCGTATAGTGGTATTAGCGTTAAGGGAGGGCGAATGTATTCAATGCCGCGTGGCCCTTTGAAGTTCAGCCAATAGAATCGTATTGGGCCTCATTACGACCCAGGCGCTAATGGGTTAACGGCGCCGTAAAAGGCTGCGGCGTCGTTAACCTATTAGCGCCTAATTACGAGGTCCCTTTGCGGGACCCGACCTTAACGGCTGGTGTAGACCAGCCGTTAAAGTAGGGACCCGCAAAGGGACCTTGGTGCCTGCGGCACCGTACATAGCGCCTTCCCCATTCCCATGAGCCCTATGGGGCAAAAATGGGAATGGGGAAGGGCCATGGAGGAAGGGGGAATTACCGCCCGCCAACCTTGGAATGGGGTGGTAATTCCCCCTTTCTCCATGGCGGAGTCGGTAACTTACCGGCATGGACCATGGTGCTAATAGCACCATGGTCTTCCGCCAGGGTCGTAATGATGCCCATTGAGTTAATCTACTTTATTGAACATGTAAAGTAGATGGATTCTATAAGATTACTTTTTTTGTTATATTTTTTAACTGTGAGATGTGGTTCCTAAAGGAACCTTTTTTTGTTTTTTATTTTTTTTGTGCAGGAAATCGCACCATGTAAGGTGGGGTGGGAGACAAAGGAATATGCAGTAATATGGAGGGGCAGGAGGACAGGGGAAGATGTTGCACGTGTATTACATCTAAGGTAGGGAGCAGTGTTTTTCATGCTCTTTGATTGCAGCTTCAAAAGTATTTCGAAAGTGCTCCCCCCTGCAGAGTGGTGTGTTGCAGTATATACAGAGGACTGTTGTCTTCAAAAGATATGGATCAACAACCTCTTTTATTGCTTGCAAGGTAGCTGGTGGGATTTTGTGGCCCACAAAAGTAGGCTCTGTGGTTTCAGTACTAGTTACGCAATATGGGGTTGGATGAAGATAGCATAGTATTTGCTAAGAGAGGAACACGCTTTCTGAGAGCATTGCGGTGTTTGGATTGGGTGTGGCTGCACATGGATGTGGTCTCGTAGGAGTATTGTGCAGGTAGACCATGACTAAGTATAACGTTGTGCTCAGTGCATTTCACTTTCGTAGCTTTAGCCTTTGATACATTCCCAACAGTGGTAAAGAACTGCCACACCTATGGTTCTCTCTTGGTGCAAGAGGTAGGCACTTCCTCTACCTCCTTTTCTTGGTCCTCTTCATTATTTTTGGAAGTGCTGCACTTTTTTTGTTGTGTTCGTCCTGCTGCTGGCAGTGGTGATGGTGGCTGTTGGGGAGGAAGGACGGCAGTGGATGATGCCATTTTTAATATAAATAGCAGTTTTGCCAAAATTCTTTCAAGTATGTTTTATGTGCAAGATTGTTAATGGATAATGAATAAGGACAGGTGTAGGAGCTGTGCAATGGTACATTTTGTGCTTGAACGTTACTAGATCAGTAGAAAGTGCAGTTCCGAACTGTTCAAAAGTATAGACCCGATCACTAAGTGCAGACATGTTCACAAACATGACGTTTTGCCGCGTGCCCGGCTGTGGTCACATGACACTGTCCAGAAGGTCCGCGATGAAGTCAGACGTTCATGAACTTTGTTGGACGCAAAACCCAGTGGAAAAAGTTGCAAAATGTGTATAGAAGTGTTACAAATGATGCTAGAAGGTGGGACATGGCATAGGTTTAAGGTGTAACTTTCTAAATTGGACAGAAATGTTGCTATATTGGGGTAAGTATGATATTAGTAAGTTTTTGGAAATTAGAATTCACTGGTAAAAACGCATGAAATTGAGTGAAAAAATCTTTGTTAAAGGGGCGTTATGGTTAAGTGCACTAATAAAAACCTATGGTTACAAGTAAAACTGAACAACTTCAGAAATTTGCCAGTTATGGCAAGCTAAGCAACCATAACTCGCGCCCCCTCCGTGCATTGCTATGACTACGACTAACACCCAGGACATCAAAGATGACATCACAAATGTAATTGATCACATCACTGATGACATCACAAACGAAAATCATTTTGATGAAAAGACACTACAAGATGTCATGGGTGATCGGGAGACTTGTCATGAACTACTTAATCCATTAAAGAATGTACTCATCTAAAAAAAACTTATGTTGGAGTGTTGCTGTTAATACAGCAACCTAATCATACATAAATATAGGCAATGGGTGCAGCATGCATCATAGAAGTACACTATTTATAATCTTGTAATTTTGGATAGTAAAATAATGCATGCTACCTTATGAGAGTTTAAAGTAATATTAAACATGTAATAACTAGCTAACAATTCAAGACTTACTGCACACTTCTGCTTGTACAAACAATGCATATGAAGACCCACAATGCATACATATCAGTGGCACATACAGGGAAACTAAAGTAAGGAAGAAAGAAACAGCAGGACTAGAAAATGTTAATAACATTAAAGTTGATCTTCATGTACACAAATGAATTGTGTGTTTGAAGCCAGCGTATTGCCCCATTATGTGCACCATGAGCAGTGACCAAATCCTAAGGAAAGTACTTTAAAAACATACAACAAGGTTAACTTCTAAATATATAGGACCTTTTTAATTTTAATATTCTGACTGTCAGTGAACAAAACCACTTGGCCTAGATATGTTACTGAACAAAAAGAAGTGGCCCAGATATGTGATGTCATCGGTGATGTGATCAATGACATTTGTGATGTCATCTTTAATGTCCTGGGTGTTAGTCTTAGCAGTGCACTGAGGTGGCGCGAGTTATGGTTGCTTAGCTTACCATAACTGGTGAATTTCTTAGGTTTTTCACTTTTACTTTTAACCATAACGTCCCTTTACAGAGTTTATTAGCAGAACTGCTATTTATCTTAAAAAAATGGCATCAGCTATTGCCATCCCTCCTCCCCAAGAGCCACCACCACCATTACCACCAGCTGCGGGGCTTAGACAATGGAAGAAGCGCAATAATTCAGAAAACAATCAAGAGCACCAGGAAGATGAGGTAGAGGAAATGCCTACCTCTAGCACCCAGAGAAAATAATGGGTGAGGCCGATATTTACCACCGTTGGGGTGTAGCAAAGGCTAAAGCTATCAAGGTAAAATGCACTGAGTGCAATGTTGTACTCAGTCGCGGACAACCTCGGCAGTACTCCTACGGGACCACCTCCATGTGCCGTCACACCAAATCTAACCAGGCAATGCTTTGAGAAAGGCTGTTCCCTTCTCAGGAAGTAGTAGGCTGTCTTCCTGTACCTCATCTTCTTCAAACAATAATGCCACCACACAGGCTACTCCTGTGGGGTACAAGTACCCACTAGCTACCTTACAAGCTATAAAAGAGGCTGTTGATCGATATCTTTCGAAGACAACTGTGCTCTGCATATACTGCAGCACACCACTCTGCCGGGGGGAGCAGTTTCAAAGTGCTTTTGAGGCTGCAATCAGGGCACATGAGAAACACTGCCCTCTACCTTTGATTTAATATACACCTAACATCTTCCCCTGTTCACCTGCCCCTCCATAGCTGGGTTTGCTGCCCCTATCCTTACTTCCCTCCACACCTTACTTCCTGGCCTCTCCTGCAAAAAGAATTAAAATAACAAACACCAACGAACACCAACAAAAAAGGTTCCTTTATGAACCACCTTTCACAGTTAAAAAATAGAAGTAAAATAATTAAGCTTATAGATTCCATCTACTTTTAATTTTTCAGTAAAGTAGGTAGAATCAATATGATTCACCAACATTCTCACTAGCATTTTATACTATGCTAATGGAAATAATGAACAATAGTATACTAGAGAAAAATAACAAAACAAAGAATCAATTTTCTGTCCAAAATTCTTCTCTCAAGTATACAATAAACACCAAAATCCATGGCCCTTTATGACTATTCGCGGTCTCTGAAGTCCCCTCTCTAGGCCATGCTTTATTAGATAAATCTGAATTGCACAGGCACACCATTGCACAAGGCAACCCTTCTACTCTTTTTACTGTTATGTTTGTATCACGCCCTCATTGACTGCTTTAAATCATTCACACATATATCCATCAATCACTTAAAAAACTCTACATGTATCATATCAACATATTAAACTTCCACCCACTAACTGCCACTTAACAATATTCGACATATCTTTTGCATCTACATTTCCCATACTTATACCAAAGAATTATACATAGTGCTCCTATAAATGCACATATGCATTGTACAGTGAGGGAACTCCAGAATTCAAAGGGGCAGTACGGATAGACAAGTGCTCCTGGGAGCCCAGGAGGAAATTGCCAAGGGATGCCAAGGTGGGAGGCTTGAAACACCTTAGACTGGCTGAAAATGCAGCATGCCCCAATAAGTAAATCGGAGTAGGCATTTGTCCTTGCTGAGGGTTAGGCCCATTTTCCATGCACTAAACATATATCACTTTTTGTTATGCTTACATTTGGACACTTTGGAAAAATAAAATACTACATAAATTTGCCAAAGCATGCTTTCATGTCCTTACTGATACTGCTTGCGCAGGTTTGTTGTAATTCAGTACAGTCATTCAGGCTGTAGCCGCAAGCAAAATATGTTTCCTATTCAAACTTGGTGCTTCGGCCATGGTGCATGTCCCAATAATCAGAGTACACAATTATCAAGTAATTGCAGAGTGGTAGAATGGGTAGATCACTGCACTTCATCTAGTCCTTTAAATGGATTACCCTGCTGCTAGTGATGGGGTTCTTTTGTTAAGGTGCCCTTCCTTCTTCAAGTGTTAGGTTTTGAATAGGAGTGTGGGCCCTGTTCACCTTAGCACTGGGTTATTTAATAAGTAACTATTGTCGTAATAAAGCAGTCTTGAAAACCATTGTTGGTGCTAAATTTATTGTTAGAAGTCAGCCGACACGAATTTCAACTCTAGGGTCTTTCACAGTGCGTGTGGATCATGGGCCAGTCATTGCTGCGAGGTTGTGATAATATGTCTGGCATGCAATCCAATATATTGTCCCACTATGGTTGCAAATAAAGGTGGTTAATGATTTGAAGGGATGGCCTGGTGACAACGCGGGCACCTGCATCGGCATCCTCTGTAATTATCTGCTGATCAGCATTGTCTTGTCATGTATGCAGTGGTAGTCACAGTGATCTGTTGATGCAATCCTGTGAAGCACCTGGAGCTGTAGCCATGGCAGAATTCTAGCTACAGGCAAAAATAATTTCCCATTCAAACCTATCCTGATTTTGAAAACCTTTACCACATAGCCATTCCCTGGTGGCCATGACAACTTTAAGCCCATTGCCAGTCCATCGTGTTCATGGCCAGTAGCCAGATGCCCATGTCTGGTCACTGCCCATGGCCACAGGCTATACCTCAGTCACCAAAAGTATATCACAATTTGTACATACATAACATAGTCACTTGACAAAGTCCATTCAGACTTTGCACAAACATTCAGGGTTGGGTCTATAATCATTCTAAAATCATTTGTACACATTTATCAAATGGCAACAAAGTTACAAGCCATCTAAAAATGTTCAAACCCTCCTCTTTAATTTTTCTCCCTCTTCACAAAATCTCACCAAACTTTGCAAAAACATTCAAATCTGTGTTTTAAATCGTTTTGCAAACTTTTGTTCATCCTTTCAAATGTTTTGGGACCATCCTCTAATTTTGTTCGCTCTTGGCAAAACTGAACCAAACTTTGTATAACCATTCAAGGTCAGATCTAGAATGATATCACAACATTCCATGCAGTTTCATTCAGTCACGCCAAAGTTATAAGCCATCCAAAAACTGTAATGCAGCAAAAGTATGTAGATGCCCCCGAACATGTGAGATGTTCGCGAACATAGCAGGGCTGTCCCGAACTGTTTGCGAACTTCGAAGGTGACAAACCACCCGTTTTTTGGATTTTTATGACTATATGCCATCCCATCCTCATCACCCCTCACCTCCCCAGAGGTTGTTTCATCATTTGACAAGTGCAATGTTGTGTTTTTTAACTCGTTTTTACTGCAATGTTCACAGACAATGGTGGCTGTCTGCAAATCCATCATGGCAGCCGGTTAAAAAATGTTGACGCATCTCATCTTTTTAACTGACCAATCAGCGGGCGCGTTGATGTCCACGGACATCATGCCGGACCCTGATTGGACCAGGAGGGTGTCCACGGACTGAATAGGGAAGTGAGTTCGCGGACCGAACCCAAATATCACTAATTTGTTTTGACCTACATTTTGGCCATTTTCTAAAGAAAACTGGACGGATTTACACCAAATTTACAAAAAACGGTTTTCGAAACCAAGCCACTCCTCCTGCTGCAAATTTGGTGAAAATTCATCCAGCAGTTTGGGTTGTAGGCGTGAGCAAACATTTTTTTCCATTGCGTCTATGAGGAAAACGTTACAATTTGGGACGCCCCCTATAACTTTGCCCCCTCTGGATGAAACCTCACTAATCTTTGCGGAATCATTCTTAGGGGGCCATATCCTTTTTTTTTGCAAAGTTTGGTGAGGATTCATCTGGGGGGGGCAAAGGTGTAAGCCACCCAAAAAGTGCTCTTCCGATGGGTTGATTGAGCAATTTAACCAATTCTACACGGCCGCTAGCACAGACTGTGTAATATATATATCTATATATATTAGATTGCTGGTGTTTGCTACACATGCCCCAATTCTCCAACTACAAGGCTGCCAGACTACACAACACTGATGATCCCTTAGAGAGGTTATAGAGGCTATGCATAAATTATTATTGCCTGTACGACAAAGACAACTTTTCTGAGTCAAAGACCTGTTATACTTTTCTTACGTGGCTCCAAACTGGAGGTGAGTTTCCAGTGCTGGCTACTGGGAGGTGCTGTGTCATGTATGGCTTGGCTCAAATGGCTTGCAGGGATGTTAAGGAGAAAAAGTAGTTCAACAAAACCCTAGAAATTCAGCAGACAAATCAGGCAAAGCCACCTTAACTATGCGCCATACCCAAATAAGTACAACAAAAAATAGCATAGTATATAAAGATTAATTTCCTTTGGCAGGTTACCTGTTTTGGTGGAATAATAAGTCATAATTCATTTAGAAAAGAAATAACTGAAAGTAATTTAGAGCCAATGTCTAATAGTAAATCTTCAATTTTTAAGCTTTATTTCTTTTGTGTGGATGTATATATTCAAGGAAAAACCTAAATTGCAGGGATGTTAAGTTGAGAACTTAATGCAATCAAAACTGTTGAAATTAACCAAAAGCTGACAGATGACATCACTGATGAAATAACTGGTGAAATCAATAATTACCCAATCTATCACATCACTGATGACAACACATATCACATCACTGATGCCATCACTGCTGGCAACACTATTTACATCACATACGAGACATAACATCATTTATCAATTAGCTCATAAAAACTTTGATTATCTTAAGAACAATTTAAACCGTGGACTTGGCCATGACAAAGGCTGTGGTCACTGGTCATCAGCAAAAACCATACCTAGTGGCCGGTAAGTGTTGTACATCATACAGTGGGAATAGCGAGATGCCACACCTAGTGGCCCGTTATTGTTTTATAATATAAAGTGGGCATGGCTGAAGTCGATGCTCACTTCCCAAGTCAAAAAGCCTTGGCGAGTGGCTTGTTAGCTTTCTAAAATATACAGCGGGCACTGCTGAAGGCCATAGCTAGTGGCACTTCTTTAGCATTTTTAAATATACAGTGAGCACGGCCAAAGGCTGGCCGTGGGTGGTGGCCCATTTATATGTTAGAATATACAATGGCCAAAGGCCATGGCCACTGTCCAGTATTGTGTTGAAGGCCATGGCTAGTGGCTGGTTAGTGTAAATATTATATAGTGGACACAGCTGAAGGCTGTAGCTACTGATGAAGGCCAAAGGCTATAGTTGGTGGCCTATTAGTGGTTTCAAATATACAGTGGGCACATATGAAGGCTGCAGCCAGTGTTCAAGGCCAAAGGCCATGACATGTGGCCCATTAATGTGTTAAATTATATTTGCCCATGCCCACTGACTACGGCGGATGGCCATGCTTAGTGCTGGTTGCTGTTGTAATGTAAATAATGATGGTATCAGATATGTCATCTGTGACATCATCATTGTGGTCACAGGCTGCGCAACAGGGTGCACAAAGTTAAGGTGGCTTTAGTTGAATTTTATTTTTTTGCAATAAATCATCAGAACCCATGCCTTTGAGGTCAGTTAAGGGCACACCTGTGGAAAGGAAAAAACTCAGCGAATCCCTGCAACTAAAGTTCTTTCCTAAAGTTTCAAGGGTTTTGATTTTCCATAAATCCTTCAACCCTTTTCCCTCCCAAATACATATTTGTACAAATAACTTTTTATACTTATTCAATTTAAAAACATGTTTTACAGTTTTATTCATTATAGATGGAGAGAAAGTAATTAGAGTTACAGTAATTTTGCACAAATAATGCAGTCAAAATAGAAAGTTTCAGGACTTTCTACCATACACATATATACATATATAAAAAAGTTAACTTTGTTTATAGCAGCGGCTACGAGACATAAAATTGCCAAACATAGTAATGACAGTAGCCATGGTAACATGAATGTTATGTTATGCTGTCATTGTACCTGCAGCTACCATAAAGGATAACTACGGCTAAAATAAAACATAAAATGTGCTTTTTTTATCCTACGCTGGGCCTCATTGTGTGTTTGGCGGTATAATAATAAGGGCACGGCTACCGCCAAACTCGCTACCGGCACCGGCGAATGGGCCATTACCGGCCCATTACGAGTTGAATGAGCCGGTAATTGCCCATTCGCGGGTGCCGGTATGGCCGGCTCCCAATCCCCATTCTGCCCATTAGGGCAGAATGGGGGTGGGGAGCATGGTTGCACCGGCACCGTTTATAACAGTGCCGGTGCAATCACAAATTCTGCTCACGGGTGCCGCTCTGCACACCTGGTCTAACCAGGCGTGCAGAAAGGCACCCGCTAGCAGAATTCGTAATGTGGTAGTATGGTAACACGGTGCCAGTAGCACTACCGGCGCCGGTGTTGCCTTACCGCCACATTCGTAATGAGGCCCACTGTATTAAAATGAGCAATTAAGGATTATTGATCCATTTATACAGTCTGTGTTTTTTGTTGTCTACTTTTATAACTGAAAACTTGGCCCTAAAAAGGGCTGCTTTGGGGGAGAGGGATGGAGGAGGATGAAACCGGGAAGGGGAAATCATTAGAAATCACACATCTAACAACAGGAAAAAAGGAACATGTGTTTTCCTTTGCATGTTTTGTTTTGTGAGGTTTTTTGTATTTTTCTTTTTTGAAAAAATATGGGGAAAATAAATTGCCACTTACAAATATATATGTTCCTATTGGCAGCAATTGACCTGGTGTTCTAAAATGGCCCCGTGTCACATCTCAAACACGTTACTTGGCAGTACTGTAGATTGGGTGCAGGCAGGAATGGATGGAGGTTGGGTGGTGCTGGATGAAACAGAGGAAGCAACAGAAGTGGAAGGCAGTGGCACAAGGGTGCTTTTTGATGGCAGATACTGGCGTGCAGATAGTGGACCGTGGGCTCTCACCTAGTGATGGAAATGAGCCTTCCTATAGGGTTCCTCCACATTGTCCCAATGACAGAGATATGATATGATAGTTTATTTATATAGCACCTATACACAATGTGCTTCAAAGCGCTTCAAGGCAAGGGAGGGAACAAGGGAAAATACAATGACATTCTTACCGGCCATGAACAGTAGCCACGGCTATCTGGAAAAACAGTCAAAGTTATGCTTTCCTGCACTCCCAAACCCTCACCAATTGCCCCCAACATGTCTACCAGCTCCCCACATGCACCTAATGGCCTCCTTACCTCCCCTGCCCTCTTCCATTCCCCCTCTAACACTCATCATTTCTGTGATGCAGTTTTGATCAAAATACACAGCGCACCATTGTCCTGTACATAGCTGTGATTACCTGTGTCCCTGCATACAGTGATTGCCGTTGTCGTAGCTGCGGTTAAACCCTCCAGTCATTGCTCTGATTATCCAACGTGTGGTTTGCCAAATCACATCGCTTGTTATGTAGCTGTGGCTATTAATTATTTTTCCAAATAAATTACAAATATTTACAAATGTATATATGTGTGTATTTAGTAGTCCTTGTAAGTTGTATTTTAAGATATATACGGTATAAGAGATAATGGGAGAATGGGCCTGAAGCATGGATAGGTTCTGTAGCAGTAGAGTGAGTGGGTAGTAGGGTCAAACGGATGGGGGTAGGCTGGGTAAGGATAGAGAGGGTGTGGGTAGAGTATATGGATGGGGAAAGACATGATGGGATACGATCGTGGTACAAAATATGTAAGTAGCGTGAGTAGCTGGGGTTAGTCAAGATTAGGTAAAATGGGAGAGAATTAAGCTGAAGGGAGTAGGGTGGCTGGTTGGGGTACAAATGCTGAGGGGAGGTTGTGTGGATGTAGAGAAGGTGGGATACAGTAGGTGTGCAGAGATAGAGACACTAGCCATTGGCACAGTAATAATCACAGTGATTATGTCATAATTTGCACTTTTCAGTCTGTAAAAAAATGAATATATGATTAGTTAGAGAATAAAATCCCAATACAAGACAAGTGCTTGTGGTCTTGTGGGTAAGTGACTGCACTGGGAACAAGACAACCTGAGCACAATCCTGGTAGTCAAATACTTGAGCAGGCTGGCCAACCTAAAATAAAAACAAAAACAAGGGGTTGCATCAGCCCTCTGAAAAAAAGTTACGCTGTCCACCCACATATGTCCTTTACTTGTGCCCTGAAAAGCAGCCACAATCAGGGGGAAAACACTGCAGCAGTGTTCAGGGTTGAAAATGCTCTTAGCACATCCTGAGCAAACACTAATTACTTTCTTTCCTCTCATCATTTCATCCCCTGACCCCCATATCTGGCTTTCAACAATACTCTGCTTTATAAAGATAACTTGATAAGTACACATACCATAGTGTCACTCAAATATATAAAGCCTTATGGAACTATGTTAGGCAAAAAAATAAAATACAAATTTTAAGATCCCACCCCAGCGCTATGAACAACACAATCATCCGCAAATGGAAAGACAATCTCGAACAAGTTATGTCAACAGAAGAGATCTCACACGAAATGCTCACGCTGTGCCCTCAACACGCAAAAATTAAGCTGATGAGAAATGATTGGATAAAAGCCAACAATCAAAAAAGAAAATACAGCCTGAATATGCAATGCAAAACGGACATAAGATCAATCAATGAGCTGCCAGCCTATCTGACCATCTTCCCTGACAACAAGATCCGAGCAATATACCTGAAAATACGGATGAACACCATACCAACCCGCTTCTACTTAGCAAAAACAAGGTAAATCCCTGCCACAGATCAATGTTGCCAATTCAGCTCAACGACACAGAAACCAGAAACATTACACCATCTCCTAATGGAATGCGACAACCTTTCAGCACAAAGAGTTTGATTCAGCGCTTTCAACAAGATTGCAGAGCAGACCATGGAGGCAGAAGAAAGATGGACGATGATGCTTAATGGCAAATCAAACAAACGGATCTTCACAATATGCCAATTTCTCCAAGAAATACTAAAGTTAGACAAGGACACCACAAACTAAAATGGAAACATTCTAGAAACTGAGACAAATGAAAAGTTTAAAAAATTTAACTATACCATTTTTATAAAATATATAAAAAGTATGGCAATATCCCCCCCCCCGCTCACTAGGAGACTACAGAAAGCATAATGCAATTCAGCAAATGGCAAACATATGTTCTCTCAGAGCTCTCATCGAGCACTGGGAACACAAATAAGGGGCTGGCCACTGAGGCCATGTTGCTGTAAGTGGTCTTGTAACTTCTGCTCATTAATAGGCAACATGGCCCGAGGGGGCCAGCTGCTTCTTTGCTTTGGATGGGAGTCCCGGATGTCTATCATGTCAATTGCCATGGCCAGTGATTTTTTTTTACCCCCGACATCACTGTAGCTGCAAAAATATCTTCATCGCCGTGGGTACTGAACTACAGATACACTTACCGATACACTGAGCTATCTGTAGTCATTTTATTACTGCAGCTAACCTGAAAAACAATGAAAAAAACAAATGCTTTCCTGCTCTTCCATGCCCTCACCAAGTGCCCCCAACAGCTATACCAGGTCACCCCGCTCCCCCGATGGCCTCTTGACCTCCCCTGTCCATTCCCCCCACAACACACGCTGTTTCCACAACACAGTTTGCTTTGAAATGTCAGCTACTCGCAGCTAATCTGTCCATAGCCAAGGCTAAAGAAAAGCTTTGTGTTGCAAACTCAGTCCCTAGAGCCCCTCCAACTCCCAAATTTCACTGACTGTCCTCTTACCACCCCCACCTTTAGACTGATGGCATTTGCATATTTTTTACCTTCAAATGGCTTTTTTCCTACGTTTTCTTTTCCTATACCCTCGGCTGTAGCCATGGCTGCCTCTCACATCGAGCAAAAACAAAAATGGTGGCAAACAGGATTTGCCTTTCATTTATAAACTCCCAGTTTCAATGCAATTTACCCAAGATATAGCTATCTATTTGGAGAAGAGGGTACCCCTGCTTCATGAAATGTATAAAAAACTACTGGACGGAATACCCCAAACTACAAAAAGGCCTCAAGTCAACGCTTCATACCCAAGTTGTTTTGGACCTGGTCCAATTCCGTCCAGCGGTCTGGACTGTGCTATCTGTCAAAATGTAGCTTTTTTGGCTATGGGAAAATGGATGGGAATTAGGCCGCAACTTTGTTTTCTTGTTATGTTTTTTGTTTTCTTAACTTAACTTGACTTTTTTTAACTTTGGTATTTTTTAACAAATCTTTACCAAACTTTGCAGTCTGGGGGGAGGGGTGCGTGGCCCTAATTGCTTTCCTCTAATGACGTGAGTTGTTCATACCGGTTCTCAGTGATTATTCCCCCAATAGGATCTAGGTGAATAATGCGGAAAGAAAACCCAATACCAAACATTTTTATTATTTTTTCTGCACATTTTAACGCAATTATATGTGGCAGGACACCCGCAGCCCTCCCCCTTAGTCTCCTCACTTCGTTTTTTACCCTAACTCGTCCATCCCACATATAATTGTGTTAACATGCGCAGTATAGAATTCAACATTTTCGGCTTCTGCATTTTATGAAGCGTACTATTGGGGTGATACCCCCCTGATACACAGTTATTATTGTGGGGCGACAGCATCCTAGTGCTATGCCTCAGGCTCTGGGAATTGTGACCACAATTGCCCCACCTGTGCACAAGTTCATGGATGGAGTTCTGCACCTCTCTTGAATCTAGCAAAACACTGTCCATGATAGTGAGTACTCCAGAAACAACGGTAACACCCAATTTAACCTGTCTACTAAAATGCCCAATGTCCCCTGCATAAGTAATTTTGAGTTAGCTACTAGATGCCCATCTCCGCAGTCCATGATTGTGTCTGCAATGTCCGATAGAGCACTGGTTCTTGTCACCCCCTGACTGTTTAGGATAGACTTGGTCACTGCGTTGTCCATGCATATCAGGACTCTTAAACCATCCAGGAAACTTAAGAAGGCAGTCATGGCTTTGACAAATGCGTGAAGTTCCTTATAATTGGATGACTATTCCCCTCTAAAGGACTAAAATGGCGCTGAGTTTTTTCCTTTCCACAGGTGTGCCCTTAACTGACCTCAAAGGCATGGGTTCTGATGATTTATTGATGGGGAGCGTCTAGCAGCGTTCTCTCTGGAGATTGACTGGATTCAACTGCAAGCAAGATTGTGGACAAGTGAAGGAGTCACCTTGATCTTGGCCTTGTAAATCCTGATGCTGATCTCCAGTGCCGTGGGTCATGATTTAGCAGCACCTTCATATGGAATCCTGGCCAGTAAAGCAGAAAGAAAGGGGTGCCAATTCCCACTTCAGCATAAAGGAACCCCTGCCTAGTTAGGACTGTAGCTGAAGGAGGGCTGAAGCCTGATCTTCAGCTCTACGGCCCTCTCTGCTGGGAAAATAAGAACTCTGTAATATGTGTGCAAATTCGGGGCTCAAGTAAATTTAAGGTCCATGGGTGGTACTAGATAGGCTTTCTCTTGTTAATCAGGAACCCCAGCTGTTGTTGGAGCTGACATGTCCTGGCTGAATCCTCACCTGTTCGCCCTGTGGATACAAACACTATACAATGGGTACATAACTTTGGTGAAGGACATTGTGGTGGCTGTTGGGCCAAAAGGCAGAATGCTGGACCGATAATGAGGACCTGCAATAGCGACATGGAGATACCTTGGGTGACTTACATGGATTTGATCTGTGCAACTTCAGATGAATCAGTTGCAAGCTGACCATCTAACATCCTCCTGATGATTTCCAGATGATGAAGACCATCAATGAGAACCCTTCCCCCTTCACCTTCATGGCAACTGCAGCCGACATGATAAATATTCTTAAGTCTATGCACCTTACTAATTGTCCTGGAGAACTGCTTCCATCCAAACTTATTTTGGAACATAAGGAACTTTTTGCGCCCTTCCTCTGTAGAGTTGCAAATGCTTCTTTCCGAACAGGTGTTATCCCCCAATCAATAAAGAATGTAGCAGTTTCACCTCTGCTGAAAAGAGTGCGACTTGATCCCACTGATGCAGCAAACCTAAGACCAATCACAAACACCTTGTTCTTCCTTAATCTCATAGAAAAGATAGCAACTATCCAGCTACAGGCCCTTGTACAGATGGCTGGCATTCTACATGCTAAGCAGTCGGGGTTCAGAAGTCATCATGGCATGGAGAGTGCCATTACGGACCTGCAGACATATATGGTCTCCATGCTGGAAGATAGCAAGTCGGGCTGCTGATATTGTTGGACCTATCAGCAGCCTTCGACTTGCTAGATCACAAACTTCTACTTGAAAGAATGCAGACTGTTGGGGGCCTCTCCGTCAATGCCATAGCCTGGTTGAGAGCATTTCTAGAGGGTCGCCGGTCACAGGTGCATTGGGGGGACAGTGCCTCTAAGTCACAAACTATAACGTGTGGAGTGCCCCAGGGGGCATGTCTGTCCCCACTGTTATTTAATATTTACATGTTTCCCCTCTGCAACAAATTAGATCTTTCTCAGACTTTTTTCTGTAATTACGCTGATGATTTTCAGCTGGTTCTCAATATCACTGGTGATTATGATGCAGATCAACACATGGTAGATGCGGTTTACCAACTGATAAAACAGTGGATGTCCACAAATTGGCTGTGCCTGAATGCTACAAAGACCGAACTCATGATATTTGTCCCACGTCAGGCACAAATTAATCTGGCCAGGCGTATACTGGCTTCAGGATAGATGGCAACCATATCAACATCGTGCAGAAAGTTAAAACCTTGGGCACATTTATGGAAAACAGTTTAGACTGTGAAGCCTGTGTTGCAGCCATCACTACCAGCACTAGTTATCATCTCAAAGTGCTTAGGCAGGTTTCACCATTGGTCTTGGTAGAAAACCATATTAAACTCGTGAGAGACGTCATTCTGCCACGAGTAGATTACTGTAATGCACTCCTTGGTGGTGCATGTAAAGCCGAAATCCAAGAATTACAGATAATACAGCAAAAAGCCATCCTCCTCATTTTTCAAACGAAGCGATCAGAACCTACTACCGCAGGTAGAAAAAAATTGCACTGGCTCCCTGTGGAAGCCAGAATTCAATTTAAGCTGCTAACTATATGCCATAAATGCATCTTTGGCAATGCTCCCGTTTACTTAAAGGATGTTGTTAGCATTTACCAGCCTAAAATAAACCTAAGGTCAGCAGAAGGCTTCTTACTGGTACAGCACCGGGTGAAACGACCTTGAGGCTTTGGAAGGGCTTTTCATACCCACGGAGCTCAGGCATGGAATGCATTGCCGCACCTGTGCGTAAGACAAAAGACTTTTTTGCCTTTCGGAAACAACTTAAAATGTACCTTTTTAATTAGTGTGAACTCCTGCAGGTAGTTTCCACGTCACTGTATCTGTCTCTCGGCGCCTGGATGCCCATGGGCTTTGGCGCGGTACAAGCACAATAACAACAACAACAATAACTGGAATAACAATTTTTTGCAGGGAGGTTCTGGATGCTGTTCAAGAGCGCCAAGGAATTCTCCTTGCCCCTTGATAGTGACATGTATATTACTCCGGAATGAGGAAGAAGGAAGGGGCAGGGTTCTGATTGACGCTCTTCCTCATCTCAGGAGGATGCGGGATGGTCACCTTGCAACTGATTACCTTAAAGGATGCCTCTGCTAGAGGGATGACATCCCATGCTTTACTCTGAGCATGTTTGAAGTCGCTCACCACTTTGGCTTAAGCTTAGTATAATTCCGAAGAAGAAACAAAATAATGTATTTCATTATCCCTCCACTTTGTAACGTGGTATTGGGAATGGTGGACGTTTTTTTTTCATATGCATTTTTGGTTATTTGTATCCGGACTCCTCAAACTTCCAGGCTCCAGAGCCTGATGCACGACCTTGCCCCACGGCTTGCACTTTGCCCTGAACTTGCCGCCACTGCCCCAAGATTCAAGTGCAGTAGCTGCCATCTCACATTCATTACACGAGGATTAAAGGGGGTGCACTCAGCATATATCCCCCTTCCTAGCCGGCAAAGGTAAATATAGCTAGAGCTTGCTTCCTAAAAAAAGTTTCCCTCTTGTGTGATCCAGCTTCCCACGTGGGCTGGAGAAATGGGGGGCATTGCGTATAGAGCGGATTTCACAAGGCTTTAAGGCTCCTGTAATGTGTGCTTCGTGTGCCCTAATCATGCTGCTTCGGCCCTGCACACAAGATGTAGATTGCATCTGCCGAGGCATTGCAGGAAACATGTCAAGGGAGCTGTGAGTGTATCCTTGATTCGCAAAGGGATGCCCTCACAAAAGCAATCCCGCCATGGCATCTTTCCATGTGCCAGCTCTGTGGGGCGCAGGCTGGGACCAAGGGAGGCAGACAGGGCATGTGTAACCGCTGCCTGGTTTGCAGTGCTCCCATAAGACATGTGTATGCTAGGCATGGGTGTTTCTATTCAGTTCAAAGTGTTCACCACTAAAATAGGGCTCGGAATGTAAAACACTTATTTTAAGTGTCGGGTCTTTAAAGTTTTAACACATGAAATATGGTGCCATAATAAGTAGGACACCAGTCCTCAACAAATGTGGGTGCAGTGCTGCCATCAGACATGGCTATGCTGGGCATGAGCGCTTCTATTCGGTTTTACTTTACTTTACTTTATTGCATTTGTACTGCGCAGCAATGAACCCGTGGGCATGATGGCGCGGACGAGACTAGACAACAAGAAACATATATGTGCAGAAATAGCTGGGGGAGAGAACCGAGGATTCAACTGGGCTTTATTCAAAGAGCCATGTTTTTAACTTTCTTTGGAAGGCCTCGAGGGTCGGTTCCAATCTGAGGTCCAGGAGAAGGCGATTCCAGGCAATAGGGGCTGCTGTGGCAAATGCACCCCTTTCCACTTTCAAAGATTTGCTTTTAGGAATTAAGAGCATATTAGTATCCTGAGACCTGAGAACACGAGAAGAACACTTAGGTAGAATGAGTTTGTTGATGTAACGGGGCATAATGCCCAGAAGGCTTTTGAATGTTAGGAGCATAAGGCGATGCTGGATTCTATCCTCTACATGTAGCCAGTGTAGAGCTCTTCTTGCTGGTGTAACATGGTCCTGCCTGGAGAGGCCTGTGGCCACCCTCACAGCACCATTTTGGATAACTTGCAGTCGATTAAGCTCCCTTTTGCTGATACCAGTCAGCAGACTGCAGCAGTAATCCATTTTTGCACCTACTATGGCTCTTGCCAGTGTTTCGGCGTTGGCCTGAGAAATCATAGGTCTGAAGTGAGTGAAGAGTTTAAGGTAGTAGGCTGCCCCAGAGACAACACTTCTCACATGAGCATTCATAGAGAGGTGTTGATCAAGAGTCACTCCTAGCGACTTAACTTTTTTAAGTGTGCCTAGTTTGACTTCGCCAAGCTGAATTTTGCTGTACCTGGGGTCCAGTTTTAAAATCCGATTATGGAATCCCACAACCATGAGCTCCATTTTAGTTCTGTTAAGTGCCAGTCCATTTTGTACCATCCAATTCTCGATACAGGTGTAGACTTTGTTGATACGCTCTTCATCTTGTGTGTGGTCTCCCGTGAGGGGAATGATACATTGGGTATCATCTGCGAAGCTAGTGAACCCGATATTTTCATGCACCAGCATAGAGAAGAAGGGGACGGTAAAGATATTATAAAAACAGGGCGAATGACTTGCTCCTTGTGGGACTCCATACTCAATTGGGATTGTGTCTGCTTCAGCTAGGTTTAACACCTCCACCACTAAATTAGGGCTTGAAATGTAAAACACGTATTTTAAGTGATGGCCCTTGGACGTCCGAACAGCTGAAATATGCGGGCATTTTAATCAGGCCTGCAGTCCTCATCTAACCAGGGTGCTGGGAACTAAGCAACACGGTCATGGGGTTTTGGAGCGTGCACCGACACTTACACATGCACTGATGCCGGTGCCGCCCACCAGCAGCAGAAGCAGGGCCCATCTCCCACAGCACGCTGTCCTCAATGATGGGACCTGGATGTTGGCAGGGACTCAATCGCTGCCATGAAATGGGCGCACTGCTCAGACCATGCAGCTGGCGTGGACTATATTGAACACAGTTAATGTGTTTGCAGATGCACATGCAAGCTAATATTATTATTATTGTAGCGTGTACTGACTTGACAGTTCTTGACACGATGCATCTCCTATCTATTGCTTCGCTGCGTGTCCATGTTTGGTCACTGGCATCAGATACCGCATTGCACTGTTCATTGCGAGGAAACCACCCCTCGTCCCACTCGTCCCTGCTGGAGTAGAAAGTAGAGACCAATCAGAACCAGTGGCTACTGAGCTCATCGTCTCTAGAGGACCGAGACAACTAAGGGAACCGCATCCAAGCGCCTCCGTAGCCCCAGAGGAGCAAGTATTGAATGAACAGCGGGGGAGACCGGGACAAGCCGACATCACCAGAATGATCTCATCAGGTAGGAGCAGTGGCTGGCATATTCAGGCCAACACTTGTTTCCTGGAATTATCTTTTCAAATTCAGGGAACACAAGACATCAGAGCTGGATCCCAGGTGAATTCTGCCCCAGCCCCACCCGCCTTCCCTGACCCAGGCCGGCCGATGTCTCAATAGCTCAGTCTGCTGCCTCTGCCCCCTTTCTTTCTACACTGATCAGCTGAGCCGAAGACACACCAAGCAAATACACTTAAGAGGTCCTTGAATGCCAGGTACCACCACAGTGCATAGCGTGATATGCCGCACTGCAAGCCGTTAAAATAATAAGCATGGGGTATCCCAAGCGGTCCCTGTACCCCCTTCACCCCTGCTGGAATCAGAAAAAGAAAGAAGCAGGATCTCAAGGGAAACATTAGCAGCCACTGTGATGCTACCTGTGTCCTCGCGGCTCATTTTACCAATAGCAGCCACACGGGGTGTGCCTGGCCTGCTGTGGCATAGATGCTGGGCACAGATTAGCAGCTATACGACAATGGACAGCGTGCCCTATCACAGCCACGGAACACACATGCCAGGCAAGGTACATATACCAGAGCACATGTTTTGAGTGAATTACGAGTTTAAAAGCCACGAGAAATGGGCATGCGCCCGGGCGCGACTGCAGGACACGGATTGAGAGCTATAAGAAGGGGTGCACATCGTCACTCAGGAGGGAAAGCCCTCCCCAAATCACTAACGAGAAGAAGAGCCAACACGAGAGATGCAAAGTACAGGGATTAGAAGTTCTGGGGAATTACCACCTAAACACATCACAGGTGCAGGGCACAGACTAGCGGCCTCAGAGGGTCCTCATGCATGCCAGCATTGGCAGCGACGAGGAAGGTGGGCACACCATGGCATAGATAGGAGATTCGGAGTAGAAGGTACCAGAAAGGTGCACGAACCTCAACATGAACATGGTTTGGAAGTGGCGTTGCCATGACCGTGCCAAGACACATATGGCTTTGTGGTATGCTATTTATCACCGGGGAACATTATTAATATAATTATATAGGAAGCGACATTATAGCAAGTCAAATCATGAGGCAGGGTCTTTAAAGAACATACCCTGACAACAAAACCAACCCTAAGGGCTGACAATTATGAAATATTTGGAAGCTGGCATTTTTGACAGATTAGATATTATGAGATGTGTGTCCAGTATCACACACGTTCGTGGTAAAGCTAGGATTTTTGGCTCAGTCTGAAACGTTGGTACTTGACCAAGTTTATTGCCAGTTCTTGTCATAGTGCACGCTGTGAATCTTTAACTCGCAGGAACTAAAATACCCTGCGCTGTGGTCCTGAATTGGAAGGTACATACATCGCCCAATAAATCAATATGGCCTTACTTACAATATAAATCAAAGAAAAACATGTTTTACAAAAAGAGTATGATCGTAGCGCTTTTTTTCTCCATCTAAATGGAAGTCCACAGGTTGTAAGAAAAAGAAAACAGTGTGTTTGCGTCAGAAAATCAAACTTCAAAATAATCGTGCCAGATGCCAGTGGCATTTGTTTGGTTCTGTTCTGCCTCGGACCCACTCTACTGAAATGGCGGATATGAAAAGAAAGAGCAGGCAATGGGCTAAAGAATGCCACCAGAATGCGAGGAGGCAAACCTTTCCACCAAAGACAGCACAGTACTTACTACACTGAGAGGCAAGGTGATCTGTCCAAAATGACAGTACCTCAAGGGGCGCAGTAGGCATTGGATCGCGTCTCTGGTTCTGTGGTCTTCACTTTGGCAACCTAATCACCAGTGCCGATTACCTCATTATGCTCTTCATTGGAGGTGGCTGCCCAGTTTTTTCAACCCTTATTTGGGTGATCTGAGATCTAGACCCGGACCGCTGTAATGCTATTCTATTCTAGTTTCAAAACTGGTGCTCAAGTTCATCAATATCAGAGAGCGGAAAGGCTGAGGCTGCCAGGCCAGGATTTGGAACTGTGATCGGGCACATGAACATAGATGTCTGCAACAAGTGCTTAACATACTGAGCTATGTCCGGAATCTCTTGGAATTCAGAGTTGTCAATATGCCTTTTAACTTCGGTTATTGCACTTGATCAATATAGTCAATAAAAGCAATGTTAAAACACTGCACAAGTTGACCCATAGGGAACGCACAACCTACATGCAGGACAAGGAAGAAAGCGCCCATTAAGAGATACCTGATCAGAGCTGATTGTAGTTGTTACCAACAGCAGAGCAGCAGCTTCTGGTTCTCAGCAGCACATACACAGCAGCATTACATGGGGTGTTTATGTTTTATACAAAAATGGGCACTTACTTTTTTACCATGAGCAGTCAGGTGGGGGCCGGGGATACTACCCGATATGGGGTCCCAGGGCACGTGCCTTTTTTGGCCTTCCGTAACAATATATTTCAGAAATCCAATGAGGACATTTAAAAATGTGTTTTCCTGCACTTGTAATCTTGTAGAATTCTTGTGTCCCCACAGTGCTGCCCCGTATATGGCCACACAGCTTTTACATTTATGTAATAAACCTGGAAACACATATGTATAGACTGGGCTTCAAATGGCGTGCAAAAGTGATAAATATCTCTTATGGCCTGAGCCATTCTTGACCCGTGCAAAAAGCTATTCGAATTACCATCAAATGTCAAAAAGGTCATCCCAAGATATGCAGAAATAGAAACCTGGTTGAACGTCTGTTAAAAATGTACATCACAGAACTGTATTTTTATTTAGTTTGCAACATATTACCACTGATTCCTTGGCATTTATTTTGAGCAGTGACGGCTGGTGATTTTTTTCATAGGAGAGGCATGAATAATGAATATACGGGAGCGACCGAGTGTAGCAGGGGAGACCGAAAAAACCCCGGAAAGTTCTGGGGTTCCCCCTGGCATAAAAAAAAGACTCAATCAGGTATCATTGCTATTAGCACCCCGGGTTTGAAATCCGTAAAGCCGGGGGGCTGACAGCAACATATTTTGTCAGAATTAATGGGATGCTTGACGGCGTCCGATTCATTCATACAAAATACTTAACTAAGATGGCTGCCACAGAGCTGAAAGACGGGGCTCCACTTTCCAGGATGGCCTGGGAGGCTAAAGCAGTGGCAGCAGCTGAGCCTCCACCAAGACAATATGGTGAGTGGGTTAGGGTTTAGGGGTGTGGGGAAGGGAGGGAAAGTGACTGAGGGAAGGGTAGGGAAGAGGGCAGTGTGGGGGAGCAGCCGTAAGGTTGCTTGAAACACCTGCATGTATCATTAGATTGAGCTCACAATCCAAGTAAGCTGATTGGCTTGCTCCCATTCCCCAGGTGCTAATGGCAATGCCACCAGTAGCAACCCCCCTCCCCAAATAAGAAGCACGCACCCTGTCATACTCTCTGTACAAGGAAGGCACACAGATACTCTCATTCACAAAACATAAACTCTCTCTTTTACCAAGCAATTCAATCTACAGACAACATATACACACTCATTCACCAAGGTATTCAATCATTTACACAACATATACTCTCTAATTCACCCAGGAATTCATACATGCACACAGCATATACTCAATCATTCACACAAAATGCACTCTCTCATTCACCCATGCATGTAATCATTCATGCAACATATAGTCACTCATTCACCCAGGCATTTCTGCATTCACACAACACATGATCACTCATTAACTCAGCCATTCAATAATTCACACGGCATGCACTCGCTCATTGACCCGTGCATTCATACATTCACACAAAATATACTCACTCGTTTGCCAAGGCATTGAATCATTCACACAACATATATTCTCTCAATCGCCCTGGCATTAATACATTCCCACAACATATACTCACTCATTCACCTCTGCATTCATACTTTCACACAACATATACTCACTCATTCACCTCTGCATTCATACTTTCACACAACATACACTCACTCATTCGCCTAGGCATTTAATCATTCATACAAAATACACTCTCACGTTCAGCCAAACATGCAATCAATAACACAACATTTACTCACTCATGCATCCAGGTATTCAATCATTCACATATGTTTTACTCGCTCATTCACCCAGGAATTTATACATTCACATAACATATGCTCTCTCATTCACCAAGGCATTTAATCATTCACACAAAATATATTCACTCATTCATCCGCGCATTCATACATGGACACAACATACCCTGCCATTCACCTGTGCACACATACAGCGGTCACATACATTCACACATTCACACGCAGAGACATTCCCACACGCACACTCGCATGCACGCACATATACAAACATAATACTCAACATACAGAAAACATTTTCACCTACCTCCCACCTTCAGCACGCCAACACCATCCATGACACCAACCGGAATGCCTGCCTCATGCAGAGCGCACTGGCTGACACAAGAGAGAGGACTCCTCTCCTGTCAATCAGCGCGCTCCTATGCTAGTTGAGCAACAATGAGAGGTGGCAGGGCCCTATGCCCCGATGGCCTCTGATTATTGCCTACTGTGCATTTTGCAGAGCCCAAAGGGTTCTGCATTAGAACATTAGAAACGCAGCATGGGGCTGGCCCTTGCTTAGAGCCAGGCATCACGCCCCCCCAAATAGAATAGGACTGTGCTGCATTGCACTGAAGTGAGGGAGTCGCCACGCTCCGCCCATACATACAGGCTGCCACTGATTTTCAGATCTATTTTGAACATGAAAGTGGTGTACTCATGCAAGGAACTTAGGAGGGACCGAGGAGTTATAGCTGGCAATCAGGTAGCACACATCAACAAAGCAAATAAGTATTCTTCAACTCTATCTTCGGATAGACATCCATAAAAGCAAATACAAAACATAATATACATATTACATAGCTCTAGTATACCAATAAAAGACACAATCCTTGCTCGCGGCAGCACTCTATGGAAAAGAGACTTGGATATTGAAACCCACTAAGATAGACATAATCATTCAAATCTAATTGGAATATGATGAGAAAGGTGAAAGAATCAATTGACATATCAAGTCAAAACTTGAAAACAATCAAATATTCTTTAACAAAGGTATCAATTGGAAGAACAATAACCTTTGATCATATTGTCACACAATCATGTGGTCGTTCCTAACTTGTCTAATAGCCTGCCTCTTTATCAATTCCTTTTTAAACAATGTCTGATTCTTATTCAAAACATGGTATACAACTCTTTAGCTAACACAAGGGATTACTGTTTTGTAATACAATCTTTATAAACCCTCATTGCACCAGCAGTCTGTCTCAACCTTTGAGCGCTTTACTCGTTTTCAGCAATTTTTCTTTCAATGGCTAATGCAGGGGGCAGAAGAACTTAAAGTGGACGATGATTCCACCCACATGTTTGATAGTGAGAGTAGCCAAAAGGAGGAGATCCAGTCTCAACAAAGTCATCCAAGATCTGTGGGTGTAGTTGTCCAACCAATTCAGATATTGTCCACAGCCACACACCGTTTTGATATCTAGGTAAGCAATGGTGTTAATGCCCAGGTTCAATTTGCCTATGAAATCTGAGAGTCTGCAGTCACTAAAGGCTGCTCTGACAATTTCAAAAGGTTTGCCATTCATCTTTTCTTCTTCTTCTCAATTATCGGAGGCGTGGCCGGAGCCACGCAGGCGCTTCCCGATCCTAAAGAATGATGTGCACCAGACCCACCAATCAATACTTAGCTCACATAAACTCACAACTCCTCCCACCGCCCCGTCTGCCTCACAAAATCCAAAATCACACTGCTCCTCCTCCTGCCTCTCACCCCGTCACCTCCCACCAAAGCCCTCCCACTCAGCTCAGCCACACCCAGCGCAGTCAACCGAACCCTCATCAATTCTCTCTCTTCAACATGTCTCTCACACCTAAGCAAAAAATGTCCCACAGTCTCAGACACCCCACACACTGCACAGTCCCTCGACTCACGCTTCCCCACTCAAAACAGACAGTCATTCAGCCCCACATGCCCTATCCTCAACCGATTCAGCATCACCTGCTCCCCCCTCCTCCATTCCAGACTCCCTGCATCCACCTTCACCGACACTTTCCCACAAACACCAAACATCCACCTGCCCTTCACCCCCCATCTTTTCTTGTTCATAGAATAGATGAGATAGATTCCATTCTAGAAGAATGTGTTTTATAAAGTTCACCCGTTTCCAGTTACTGCCCTTTGTATCGGAAGCAAAAGACCAGAAAACGTATATAAGGAGGGTCACATCAACACTGGTATTTAGTCGAACCAAATAAGGCAGCAGTATGATTCCTGTTTCTTAAATGTTAGGGCCTATAGCAACTTCTAAATAGGCAGGCATGGAAGGTTCCATTATCAGAATGGCTGGTACTATTTCAATACATACATTATAATTAAAAAATATATATATTATCCCTTGCAATTTCCAAACTATGTAGCAGAAAATGCCCCAACATCTGTAAGCCTTCGAGGGCAGCTGAGCGTGCTTTTGGTTTATAGACTTTCATAGCAGGAAGAGCAGCATTACCTCCAGGCTTATACACAAGCTGCACAGGTGCCCCTAATCTTTGTCTCGGGATACATTCATTCTGAGTTTTTTTCTCTTTCCAAATCCATTGTTTGATAAATGAATACATAGGTAGTTAAACATGGCGATTAAACCAATCCTATTATCATTTAAAGAGTTTTGCCTTCTTGGCCTTTGGAAGTTGGCAGACCATTGGAACAGTTTTGTTCTTGTTAATCGCTACTTTGTAGTAGAAATCTTTATTTCATTGATAACGCACCATACAAGAACTCTCATCAATATAAACATCAGACAATCTGTCAACAAATTACAAAACACCATAAATAGCATAGTAACATTAAGACAAGTAAAAACGTTTCCTAAAAGCATGATTACAAAAGATTACAATCGCCTTAATTTCTACTAAAAGAGTGCAACATTTCAATATTTCCAGACCAATGAAAGAGGATTTTCCACCAAGACGAGACCAAATAGGCTTCATCCAGTGGGATCTCTCCCTGGTGCAGGCAGGGCAGAAAGTAAAAAAGTGCTTTTTATCCTCAAGTGGGGCCAAACAGCAGGGGTACCTGGCAAGTAGATTCTCCACCCATTTGTAGGTGTGGCATGCAAGTGGCAAAATACTCAACCTGAGTTTAACAAATATAGTTTTCACTTTCAAGTGAAAATCTAAATACTGTTCACATCCCCAGGACCACTTGAGAGGTAGGTGACCGCCCGCTTGCTCCCAAGAAAGGAGTCCATCATCCTCCCCTGGACCAATGATTAAACAAGGTCTTAATAGGGCCTTGACACGCCAGACCCATTTTAGTAGGATTTGACCATAAGTCTACAAGGCCAATATTAAGAAGCATAGTTTGTACATGTGAGAATCAAGGGAGCAATCAACCTCCAACCATGGAAAGCAACTCACTCAGCCCTTCCCTATATGGCACAAGAGCCGTGGAGTTCCAGATCCTCATCCAGTATAAGACAGGAGGGAGCATTATTAAATATTTGATCTGGACTTGCTCTACTTCACATGCTACTTGCACATATGGAGCATTAATATGCAAGTCAAGTAATCTTTTACAAATGTATTCTCGATGGCTTGGATAGGTGCGCAATCAGCCCAGCCCCGTAACTCTGCTCCATAGGAAATTGCAGATACCACTTTAATCGAGTATAGTTTTAGGGGTAACAAAATTGCCTCCCCTCGTAATCGTGACACCATACTACTAATAATACCACGTTGGCATGCACCCATTAAAGCCCTCCTTGCTGACTGGGGTGCCCATTTTAGTTTATTCAAAAGACTGGGCCCAAGTAATTGTAAGAATCGACCATCTCCAGTAAATAGTCATTCAAATAAAACTTAGAAACTAGACGAGCTTGTTGCCCATGAGGGGGACACACCATTGTCTTAGTTTTTGACGTATTGATACAAAGGCCTTTTATAACACATCATTTCCTAAAGGTGTCAAGCTGATGTTGTAACCCCACCAGCATTGTCAGAAAAGAGAAGTAGTGTCCATTGATGGGAACACAAAGCAGGAGCAACCTGGGCCACTTTGTGCAGATCGGAGGCAATGTCATTAATAAATAACAGAAATAAAAGAGAAGCCAACACACATCCCTGACTTACATCGATCTCATTTGGGACTGGCAATTTTTCTTCCCCATTGGGGCCCCAACGAATACGAGCACTGTTATAAAAGTATTATGACTTAATGGCGCATCCCAACCGTGGTGGGATTTGCATCCTATCTAGGGCCGCCCATAACCAATCTCAGTGAACAGTGTTGAAAGCCATTTGCAGGTGAACACTTTCAAGCGATATCAAGGTTACATGTTTGAGCAGCAAGAGATCCAACCTCATGGCTTGGTCAAGAGTAGATACCCCAGGGTGAAAAACCGCCTGTACCCGCAAGAGGATACCCAAATTATCTGCCCAGTCCTACAATCGATGCAGGATGACCTTTGAATACATTTTCGCTGGGAATCGATCAGAGAAATGGGCCCACATTGTGATGGCAGCTTTGGATCCCCCTTATTAAAATTAGTATCCCGCTATCAGGAGGAGTATTTGTATGGAAAACACCATTAAAAAATGTGGTTAAAAAAAGGGACCCAGATGCCACGTTCACCCTTAAACAAATCTGCAGGAAGGGAAACAGGGCCTTCGCTCTACCGATTTGCTGCTCAAGCACTGCTCTGCACACTTCGTTGTTGCACACTTCCTTAAATGTGAAAGCTCTGGCATACATGTCATATCTTGAAGATGCAGCCATTGCTTCCCAACAGCTTTGCTGCCGCTACCCCCATTTGATGACAAAAGTCCAGGCGAGTACACTGATGAAAAGTGCCTGAACCCTTTAACTGGATCAATGTTATTTGATTTTGACTCCTGCTCAGACTTAATGTTAGATTTGACCGATCGCCAAAAAGTTGTACTATTTTTTGCCCTTGCTGCAGATTCCAGAGCCAGCCAGATACGTTCACCACGTTCCCTCTTTTTCCGAAGTAAAGGAGATCTTTTGCCATCACTATTTCTTAATACTTTTAACAGAGCCGCCTTAGCCAATCTACACTCCCCATCGAACCATCCGTACTGGTTAGTTCTAGGGGGTCCCTTTAGCCCTTCCCATCATTAAAGGTGCCTATTTACCCACCACTAATCTATAAAAGTTGATATGAGGGAGCAGGGAGTTGGGTTTAGAGAATTAGCAAACACAGGAAGCAGAAACTTATAGATCAAGGGAAGCAGGGTCCTACAGATCACTGATGACCAGTTCTACATCTTTAAGATAGTGGAATTTGCAGGAAAATCAGCCTGGCTGTCCCTTGAACTCTCGCCCAAACCAAACACATCAGGTGATAAAGATAAGAGGAGGGGTTCATGATCACTTTCGGTACATTCTACGACACTAAAGGAGGCCATAGCCTCCCAATACAGCATTGCTATCCAAATGTAACCAATATGGCTATTCCTAGCTTGGGTACGAAAAGCTGCACCAGCAGGGGCAGCCTCAGGAAACCTCCTGTTACATGCACGCAGCCCATGAGAATACAATATAATGCAGACTTTATCAGAATATGGATAAACACCACTGGTGCCAGGATGCCCCACAATTTCTCTTCCTCGACTACATCAGACAAGTTTGGACCAGGGACCTCCAACGGGCAGTTAAAGCCACCAGCCAGCACACAGCATAGGTCACGATGCCCTGTGACCAGAGTATCTAAGCTGCTTAATGCGCTCTCCAGGAATCCTATGGCTTCATGATTGTGGCTTGGATATACATTTAGGATTGATAAATTGAAGTCACCATCACTCACAATCATGCCAATCATATCAGGTGAATTAAATTCTATTTGACTTTAAGGCTTTCATGGACCCAAATAAGGAGTCAACACTTAGGATGGGCCCCTTTGGATGGAACTGCTGGTCTATAAAATGTCCGCTAGTTTAGGGGGGGAAGTTTCCTGATGACAAATAATTTTGAATTAGTTTCTATTCACTACTAAACTGCTCAAGTGCATGAAGCTGCTTCTTAATACTAATGAGTATTTTGGAAAAAAGAGCTGTTATCTGCATATAATAAAATATCAGATTATTTTCCATAAATGATCATCGTGTCACTGTTGAGGTTTTGGATGTGGTAGAAAATGTGTTACTTTAGATTGAAATTTAAAAGGGGCCAAAACCAGTGGTCGAAGGGGGAAGGAGCGGTTAGGAGCGGTGCTCTTCTACTTTTTCTAATGAAGTTTTACTGTTCCTATACTTTTATTTTTAAAAGAAACCGTTCCAGAATGGTTTTGTTTTAAAATAAAAGTGTAAGAAGAAGTTGAAACTTGCACTTCAGTGCACTGAATGCTCCCTTAAACCGCATGCACATTAGTTTAATGGTTTATTTGGCACTTGGGAGGGTGCCTGGCATTGGGATTTGTGGGGGAGGGCGGGGATAGGCCAGTAGGGAACATAGTTCCACTACTTTTTTTCGTACACTTCAACCATTGGCCAAAACACATCCTTGTCTCCCCCAACCCCTCCCCCATTTTAGTGACATATACATCAGTGTTATCACCATTTGGTCCACATCTAACTCTTGCTAAAGTCTTGGTGCAAAGTGACTGTAGTGTATTTAAAAAACCCACTAATACCCCACACAGACACACACACACACACCTAACAAATCACACACACAAACATACACACACCATCCAAACCTTCTACAGACACCAGCACTACAACACAAACATGCAGATCTCTCGCAAAGGTATTGCTGCAAATAGGTGTAATGCAGATAAATTATGATAACACACGTTAGTTCAATCTACACTTGCAAGATATACACATAATATGCATATGCAGACACAATATGCAGTACATACAAACATCACATTCATATTCCACACATGCATTGAACACATACTCAGCATATACATACACACTTCACATGTGAACAAAATAGGCACAGGATATTTTAAAATCTGTGTCAATTTATATTGCTGCTAGTGCTTTTCGTAAATATTCTTATTTGATAGCCATGTTGATCATGAAAGGAATTAATTTTTCATTTAGATTCGATTTTAGGAAATTCAGTTTTTAGGCATTTTTAAATCACCTTTTATTAATTGTTTTCTTTTGACTCAACTGCAGTCTTAACTTCAAGCTGTCTCTGTGCCCAGACGCTGCCTGGCAGCGCCTGTGAGACCGCGTTGCCCTGACACTTTGAAACACTGGTAATGCTATGAACTACAATACCCTTTAGGTTTGTAGTTTCGTGAGCGTATTTAGGAAGTAATCAGGAACATCAGCGCCGACGTGTCAGGGACTAGCAAGTCTGCACAAGTCTACATGTGTCTGCTTACAATTTGTATTGCTACTCCCTTCTGGTTGTGAATCCAGCCTTGAAACTGGATGCCTAGTTGGCAACCCAGCAAGTAAAGAAGGAAGCTGTCGCACATCAGTTTTCACTCCTACTAGGAAATCAGAGGGCACAGCAGGAGGCCATAGTGCAATGTTATTTGAGCCACCTTGTGGTAAGTTCCGAACTGAACTGAAGGCCATCCTAAATGCTTACTGCCTACTGGACTTGGGAAATTGTGTGCCACCTCTGCAAATGAATACACCTTTCTCTACGCAAAACAAAACAAAGCTCACGTCCATTGATCTTAGATACTAATACTATCGTAGCTGCCAGAGTTGTAACAGCCTCACCGGGTGTCCCATCTAAACCTTCCCCTATGGCCCCTGTGAGAAACCTAAAGGTGTCTCACTTACTAGTCTCCAGGTATCTGTCATCCAGGAGGCCAGGACACGGCCATCTCTATGGGATCCAGTTCCTGGGGGTGGACCAGTGCGGGAGGATCACCTGGATGAGGTGTCGTTGTGGAGTGGAAGTGGGGCACCAAAGGGAGAGACGCCATATTCCCTTCCTTATGACACCTCTTCCCCATCCTGTCCAGTAGGATACTTAGAAACTCTACCCCCTTTGTAACCAACAAAAATACTTTCTTACCCTGTGAGCAAAAACGGACTAATATCAGAGCAGTTTACCCAACACAAGAGTCATGCAATTGCCAATAACTACACACTCCTGACTGCCCGTTCCCTTCCCCACTGGGATAAAAGGCAGGGCACAAGAGCACACTCCGAGCAAGGTCGAATGCACAAGGAAACAGCTATTCCAGGACAGCAGTTCAAACAGAAGAGAAAGGTGGTGAGACCTGAAAGGACATCAAGGAAGGAGTTGCCCTTGCCCTTTTCAACCCAGGCCCACAAAGCCTCTGACAAAAGAAACATACGACCGTGAATCGCAGCTGGCGAATGGTGTGACAGATGTCAGCGGTACATGGAACCCTTCCGCTCTGATAGCCAGGGTGGGGAGACGCGGTTGCAATCGTGGTACCGTCCTTGACTTCAGCAGCAAAAGAAACGCCAATGAGTTCAGCACAGCCGGTGAGTCGGAAGAGGCTGATAGTGGGCCGGAATGTGGTAGACTTAAGGTTGCCATGGCAACATTAAGAAGATTAAGAGACAGAGTTCCTTTCTGAGCAAACTTGGTACCAGAGATAGAGTGGTCCAGCGCCACATGGGTGCTTGTTCGGAGGTCTCTAACTGGTACCCCTCTCCTGAACAAAGAGACTGTATTGCACTAAAATGGTAAAGAAAAACCTGTACCAAGAGGCCAAAGGGAAGGCCGACGTGAGGTGTCAAGGTGGTCATACACGGGTCAGGCAAAACCCCTTGTAAAATCGAAAGTCCTTGATATGTTGCAAACGGTTTGATGTTATGTTATGTTGCTTGGCATTTAGATAGCGCCTTATGGATCATTGGTATGATCCCAAAGCGCTGGTAGGTTGAACGCCCTCGGATGTCAGTAGAGAAGGAAAGGGTCATAAGGTGCGTGTGTGCACCGGCTATGAGTGCAGCCGATGTGGCAGTTACGTGTTGGCTGCTTCTTAGCGGTAGGTGTAGCGGTTGGGGGGTCAGTCAAATGTGTTCATTTCTGGGGGGATGACACCCAGACTGTCATGTGGTTGCGTTAGGTCTGAGGAGACGCTTAAGCTGGCGGTGTGGTCAGCTGATGTTTAGTCAGGATGATGGGGAGTATGCAGCGGGTGTTAGTATGAGAACACCTATACCGAATGTGTCACAGTACTGCTGTGTTCTAGATGAGTGTTGGTATGTAGGAGAGAGTAATCATGGTGGTGTGATATAGCGGTTATTAATTATGCATTTGAGGTCGGGCATTCCAACTGCACCATCCACTCCATCCGTTCCATCCACTCCATTCGTTTCATCGCCTTATTCGTTTCATCGCCTTCATAGGTTTCATTCACTCTACCTGTTCCATCCGCTCTACCTGTTCCATCACTCTACCTGATTCCATCCACTCTATCTGTCCCATCCACTCTATCTGTTCCATTGATTCCATTTGTTCCATCCACCCCATCTGTTCAGTCTATTCCATCTGTTCTATTCACAACATCCGTTCCAACCATTGCATCCGTTCCATCCACTCATTGGTTCCATGCAATCTTATCCATTCATCACTCCATCCATTCCATCTACGCCATCCGTTTAGTTGCCTTCATATGTTTCACTCACTCTACCTGTTTAATCACTCTATCTGATTTTAACTCTACTTGTTTCATCCACTCTACCTGTTCCATCCATTCCCTTTGTTCTATCCACTGCATTTGTACCATCCACTCCATTTGTTCCATCCATTCCATCTGTTTCATCCACTATACCTGTTCCATCACTCTACCTGATTTAATCCGCTCTTGATTGAGGGAATTGTGAAAGAGGCATTTGTGCTGTGGAAGGTGTGAGTCCGGATGAGGGGGACCTATATAAAAGGTTGTTGTTTAAAAAGACATTGAGACTTTTGAATATTACAAATAAGGAACTTGAGTGAAAGACGATAGTGAACCCGACTGAGGGATGGGAAATGTGTGAAGAAGCTAAGTGAACAACATTGTGACAACAAGTATGAACACAACTGAGGGATGTCCACAGTGAATGGTTGGTCTGAGCCCAATTGAGGGAGACTAACCACTAAGAGGAGGATCAGAGTCTGGCTGAGGGGGATCCAAGGGTGAAGAGTAATCACTGTATGTGAGAGTTACCAGAAGGAACTGTTTGTTTTGTTGTTTTGGCATATCAGGTCCTCTGAAGCAAGGGACTTTGTACTAAAGAGACTTGGTCACAGAAGGCCCTAATATAGAGAAAAGGAACTGTGAACTTGTGCAAGAGAAGGCCAGGAGTGTGCTGTGCTCGAGAGTCCCCCCTTGTCCCGTGACGAAAACGTGGGGAAGTGATAGCCCGGACATAACATCCTGACTTATCATTTTGGTGAAGACTTCTTTCTTTTTTTTTGTAACATCATCCCATACTATTTTGTAGCATAGCGGTAAGGATTGACAATAGGTTTTCTTAGTATAGGCCCTTTTTATTTGACTAAACACCACTAGGGTTGTGTTATTATTATTTGATGGTCGAAGCTTGCTCCCATCTTAGATTTAGATTGATTAGGCGTTTATCTCACCCATTTTACAGTTTAATAATACCCTTGAACTGTGATCACTTGTGTCTGTTTTACTGTGATAGCATGCCGTTCTTACACGCCTGAGTATCAAATAGGAATGGAAATCTCACAGCCAGCGATGCTAAAACAGGCCCTTCTTAACACTAGGTCTTTATCTAAAGATGTTGTCAATGTCGACGACTACATTGTTGAAAATTCAAGCTGACATTATGTGTCTCACGGACGCTTGGCTGTTGGACCCACATGGGCCTGTGATAAAGTAAATAACCCCACCCCTCTAGATGATGTTTTTTTTCAGAAACGAAGGACAAAGGTTCTTGGGGGGTTCCATGTCTTAAAAACGGTATTGTACGATTGGACTGAAAAAAAGGTCCGACTGTAAAATACCACTGAGAAATGCTACCATCAAAGGTTCGAACACCAAAAATGAGAACCTTTGGTGGTAGCATTGCAGATAAGTAAACAAAAAAACTGTGGGGGCTGCGGTGGTGTCCCCCGCAACACCCGCTCACTATACTGTGTGGTATAGTGAGCGGGGTGTTGCGGGGGACACCCCCACTGCACATATGCGAAAAAAATAAAAATAAACAGAGGCTGCAGGGGTGTCCCCCGCAACACCCTGCTCACTATGCTTTGCAGTATAGTGAGCGGGGTTGCGTGCGAAACCCCTGCAGCCCCTGTGTGTTCGCATGAGAAAGGTGCAAACCTTTGGTAGTTCGCACCTTTCTCATGCAAACTTTCCGCCGCGACAAAATCAGCCACGGTCGGATCACTTAGAATCTTAAAATCGTGGCAAAAATGGCCGTGAATACAAAATATTGCGGCATAAATGCAGTGGTTTTGACGCCCCCGCAACCTCCGCTCCCCTTAAATGCTATAATGGGGTATACCTTTACCGGGTCAAACCACAGCATTTTTGCTGCAATATTTTTTACCAGCAACATGTTTGCCGTGCTTTTATTACCTGATAGCTCTTGAGGGTGGGGTTGCCATCATCTGTAAGAGAGACATAGGAATGTATGAAACCAAGATAGATTGTGAGGGGTGTGAATTCTTACACAAAAGATCACCCCGAATCACAATAATAGTTTCAATCTAATCGTGATTTGTAAGCCTCCCACAGAGATGCCTTTTTTCAAATGATCATATAGTTCAGTTGTTATCTCCTCTACAGAAATCTAATTGCTCTACACTATGTCTGGGTGATTTTAATCGCTGAAAAGATGATCCTAGAGACAAAGCAGACCTGGATCTTGAACATTCGTTGAAAAAAATTGAAATTTGTGTCTACAGTTCAGCACCCTCTCACATAAAAGGCCATACTTTGGATTGGCTTGCTGGCTGAAACATAAATGTGGTCGATGTGACTATGATACCATGCATACGATCAGATCACTTCTTTGTCACAGCTAATGTGGTGCTTCCTCTACCAAATCAAAGTAAACACGAGATTGCTTGTTAGCGATATAGCCAAACCTTTAAAAAATCAAAAGTACAGACTTAACGATCTCTATGGGGGAAATTAGGTCTCAAACGACTGACCTGGTTTGCCCCAACCATCTAGTGAAGAGCTATAACACCCATCTGGAATTGCTGTTAAATAGATATGCGCCACTTAAATTCAGAACAGTTAGAGATTGCCCGAATCACCAGCCTTGGTTAACATCTGACCTAACTCTTATCAAACTGAAAAAAAGACAGGCCGAACTTAATTGGATTAAAGTGAAAACGCAGGCAAATAAAGAAGCTTGGAACCTCCTTGAGAAGGATTATAAACTCAATATCCTGAAGGCTAAACAAACTTTCTACAATGAACAAATAAAGAAAGCTGGAAATGTAATGAAAGAATTATTAAAATTATTCAAAACATAGGAAAAAACAATGTTCTGCATCATTCCTTCAATCCAGGCAGAGAGGCCTGCACTCATGTTCAGAAAGTCTTCATGGATAAAAATGATTGCACCAGAATCTGTAAGGACAAGCAACTTCAACTGGAACTCTCCACTACCATAGAACAGGAACAAGGTCCGGACCCCCAGTCGGCTTTCAAATTTATGTCTGTATCAAACAGCGATGTTGTTCACTTGTTGAGAGGCAATCAACTGACAAGTTGCCCTGGGGATCTCCTTCCTTCAAAAATTTTCTCAGAGTACAGAGAATTGTTTGCACCGTTCTTTAGAAGGTTTATTAATACCTCTTTTTCTCAAGGTATTGTCCCTACAGCTATTAAGGATGTAGTGGTGACTCCACTATTAAAGAAACCAGGCTTGGATCCCAAAGACTATACAAACCGTAGGCCAATAACCAGCACCCTCTTTCTCTTAAAAATCATTGATGAAATGGCCACTAACCAGATACAACATCATTTGGAGACTATGGGCCAACTTTGTAAGAATCAATCTGGGTTTTCGTAGCGCCTATGGAATTGAGAATTCCCTTTGATCTTCACACCCACATGTTAACTGCCTTGGAAAGGAGTGGGTCAGGACTGATGATTCTTTTGGATCTATTGGCAGCTTTCAACCTCCTAGATCATAAACGGATGTTAAAGACACTGATTCATACAGGTCACTTCTCAAAGGAAGCCGCAGTATGGATGGAGTCTTTTCCTTGTGGCAGCAACTCTAGAGTATGTTGGGGGAATGCCTCATCCGACCTTGCCCCAATTTTGTGTGAAGTACCCCAGGGGGCTTGTTTGTCCTTGTTTAATGTTTAATGTTTATATCAAGTCCTTTTTGCAACGACTTCCAATTAACTATGGAAGTGAGTGGAAACTACGAAGTTGATCAGGAGAACCGGAGTACAATTTACAAGCTTATTAAAGATTGAATGACCACAAATTGGCTATGCTCAAACGCAGCCAAGACAGAACTTAGAGTCTATGCATCTAAACAAGCCAGAGAAAGATTAAGCCTGGTTTATAAGAGTTTTAGCATAGAACAAGGATGTATTGATGTGGTTGAAAAAGTTAAAACCTTAGGTATTTTCATGGAAGCATCACTTAACGTGGATGCCTATGTGAACTTTGTGGTTAAAAATTCAATATTACTTGAAGATCCTGAATCAGATCTGGCCCCTGTTAAGTCAGAACAACTGTGAGAAATTAGTTTGAGCCATTGTCTTACCCAGACACGATAATTGTAATTCCTTGCTAGGTGGGGCAAGCATTGATTGTCTGAGTAAACACCAAAAGATTCAAAATGAAGCAGTTCGAGCGGTCCCCAATATTGCCCGGAGAGAAGCAATATCCGAGACCCACAACAATCTCCGCTGCCTCCCTGTTGCCACTCGGTTCAGTTCAAGATGCTCACGCTTGGTCAAAAATGTTTGTTCGGAAACGCGGCTTCCCAATTTCCTATATGGTCTCACTATTCCCTGCTTTAGGAGAAGTAGGGGAAATGGTCGTTCTTTACCCATACTGATTGATTGAACTTGCAAATGGAAATAAATCATCTTTCCTTTAGGAAGAAATTGAAAACTAGATCATTTTTTAGACAGGAACTTTCCCATGTCATCGATGTCTGTGTCTCACCCTGCCTGTGTCTGTATAGTGCCTTGATACCTAAGGGTCTGGGCACTTAACAAATATAAACATAACATAACAGGAGATATGCTCATAATATCCTTACACATCAAAGACACAACACAGTACACACAAGCATGCCACGTGTAATGTATGGAATCACAAACATAGACATGCAATAGACATGCAGACATAACAGGTAGGCACACTATGCACTGTGACAAGGGCCCATGCGTGATCTTTCTGGGAATGGTGGGAATGCTGAGGGTGCCAGGTGTTGTCACAAGACAAGTGATTCTTAGCTGGGTGTGGCATGGGAGTACACTCTGGCTACTCATGCCAGGGCACAAATAGGAGGCAGGGGCTCATCAAATTGTAAGGGAATTAAGTGAGAACAGCAATCCCTCCAACCAGGTCAAGCCTGTACACTCAACTTCCATTGCATGGGTACAGAAACTAGATATAAAACTACAGGAGAAAGAGCTGGACCCGACCCAGGACCCAGTGATTGATTTGCAATGAATAAGTGCCACGGCTCAACATTTTTCTTTGACGGTTACCAGTGCTTCATACAGACCTATCGGCAGCAGGCCAGAAAGGTGTTGAAGGCTTTTTGGCTTTGAAACATGTGGCTATATGACAAAAGGATAACCATTTTTATCATAGTAAAAGCAGTAACCAGTGGTTAACTCGTACAGAGCGGACGGTGTAATCCACTTGAGCTAGTGATGTGAATGAGCAATACTCACTTCTTTCCAGAGCTTTTGAGGGTGTTCAGGGCCATGCAAATCTATGAAACTATGGGCATAATGGTTCACGCTATAGTATAAAGTTCTAAAAAAATTGGCTAATTAGGTAAAGGTTGTACAGATACTTATGGAGGAAACATAAATGATGTTCTCTCGTTGGCTCTTGGGTCTAGTGACCCTCTCGCTGCCACCTGCTTCCATTAATTTTCTGGGAAGCAGGTGAGTGCAGGCGTGTGCGCGACTCCATTTTGGGCCATACATGTTTAAAAATGCTCTCCAGGGCCCGTGTACGTTCGTATTTCCCCCGGCATCCCTTTCTGGTTTCTCCCCTTCCTCCCTGTGTAGCAAAAGGCTGGGTAACCGTACCAAGCCGCACAGTCACTCCCTGTTTGTACCCAACTAGGGATATAAGAGTTCATAGTTTGTGGGATGCAGGTATACATTTTCTTTTATTCAAGTATATTCTGTATAGACCAAAATTCCACAAAATATCAATCTACGCCGTAATTCTTCATTTTAAAAGTATTTATCCATGAAGTTTATCTTCAAATAGAAGTCACTAATCATTTCTTAGTGGGGAAGCAGTCAACATATCCATTAAGTTAGATTGTATTGGCAATGCATTTCGGAGTTTCCTCCTTCGTCAGGGCGAATCTTACATAACATAATTAAATCATTAGTGTAGCACAAGCATAAAGTAAACAGTAAAAGTGTAGAATAGAGGTTGTAAAACATACCATGTTCATATTGTTGTCAAATGTCATCAAAGCATGAAATCCAAAAGAGAAAAATAATACTAATGCAAAGGTTAGTATGGTGCAACTAACTGCGGTTTAGAAGCAAAAAAAATGCTTCTCTGAGAAAATGACCTGTATGATAGTTCACCGTGTTGAAAACAGGATGCAATCCTAATGTGTGCTGAAAAATTGTATCAAGTCAGCGAAGCTGCCATGTGAAACTTCTGCAGATGGCAGAATGCGCCACAGCAATGTGTATTCTATATTGTGAAAAAATTAAAGAGTCACGTATTAGTGCTCCAAGGTGGCTTATAATTGTCGAATAAGGTGCGATCTGTATGTAACCCACCTCACGGCGGGGGCAGCTTCTTTCTCTATCCAGCTGCTTGCAGTGCGCATTCTGCGAGTACGGGACTCTCTCATGTTATCGTCGGTACGGCAATGGCACTACTTTGATACACGTAGCCGTGCCGCGTTACCACAAACGCGGCACGGACTGCTGTAATGGAATGTGAGGGTTGCAAGAACTAACTGCCTTGTTGATATGAATAACGTGTAACTGGTCGAAAGTAATAAAGGACCCTAGCGGGCTCGTTAATTGTGGCAGCTGTCAAAAAAATATAGAAATAATCAATACTGCGTGTAATGCTGAAATAGAAATAAAAGAAATACTTAAACAAAACTGTGACAATGTAAAAATTGAAAACAACTCAATAGCAATACATACAACATATTGATAATGGTTTCTGTTTTGCTGATCATTATTACCACAGTGTTATTGATGCACATGCATTAGGATTAGGCACCTGGAAACACAGTCGGTGCCGCGTAGGGCGACACCTCCCGCCCCAGACTAAAAGATAGTCCGGGATAAGTCTCCTGGGTGCATAAAGTATTGTAGATTACATTTTTCAATTGTACAGGAGAAATTCAACTTAAAGGGTTTACCTAAAGTAACCGGAGGTAATACTTGTAGCACAACCACACGTCCTGGACGTGTATGTTCGAGAGAGAATTACAGTTATTTAGACATCATGCTACAATCAAGAAAATGTTAACAATGAGTTGGCATCAGGGGTATTATTAGAGCTCATGAAGAGACCTTCGAGCTTTGCTTTTCTCAGTATCCGTTACAATCAATCGAACATCATGATAGAATCTGCAACATGCCCACTCATTTTCGCTTTGCTACTTCTCCCCTTCCTCTCACCTCCCACCCCGCCCACAGCCTGTGATTGGCTGTTTCTCCTGGTCTTAACTGACCCTTCCAGGGCAGCCCTCTGCCCGGCAGCCCCTGCAGTTTAGGGCCCCAAGTCAAAGGGAGGCTTCTACAGAGGCGGCTGCAGAAAGTGTCAGCAGGTGTCCACAGGGGAAGCCAGTGGGCAGGCGCCAACCAGCACCAACCAACAAAGTAAGTGAGGCATGGGTGGGGAGTAGAGCAATTACTCAACTCCAGAAAGCACAGCCACTCTACATTAACCTACCTCTGAGCTGTGAATGCTTGCATACGCCACACTTAGACAGAATTGTAAATGTTAGCACGCACCACACATAGACGTAACCGAGAACATTAGTCTGCGTCACTTCTTGACATAATTGTGCATGTGAGCAAGTACCACATTTAGATAGAAGAGTGAATCTTAGCCTGCGCAGGACCCAGACAGAATTGTCAATGATAGCAATCGCCCCTTAAGACTGTTTCACATCTAGATATTATCCCAAGAGATACTGTGTTGCATACCACCCTCTAAGTCCATCAAATCTAGACAATGCACTGAATAATTAACTATGTTGTACTCTGACCCTTAAGAATGTGTCACATCTAGATAGAACGCTGAAAAGCTTAATGAGCTGATTTCTACCTTTAAGACTGTATCACATGGAGATAATGTGCTGAAAGTTAGTTTTCTGAGTTCTATTCTACCTCCTAATACTGTTCACATCTAGATAGTGCACCCAAAGATTACTGTGTTGTACTTTACTTATTAAGGCTGTGTCACTTCTAGATAGTTCGCTGAAATTTTACTGAGTTGTACTCTATCCCTTAAGACTGTGTCACATCTAGATAGTGCACTCAAAGACTACTGGATGAGTAGTATTCTACTGTGACTGTGTCACATCGAGATAGTACGCTCAATGGTTCCTGTGTTGTACTCTGCTTCTTAAGACTATGGGCCTCATTACGAGTTTGGAGACCTCCATGCCGCTATTTGTGGCATGGCTGCCTCCAAACTTGGGTCCAGGTCCGGGTTCCCTGAATGGGGATTTACCGGGTCATTCCAACCTTGGAGGACCCGGTAACTCTCCATTCAGGGAAGCCATCCCCATTCCCATTTGAGCCCCCATTCGGCTCAATGGGAATGGGGAGGGAGCTAATAACGAGCAAGTTAATTACGGGCCCATTATTAGCTCCCTGGTCCATTAGCGGGTCCCGCTAAGGGCGGCTGGTTTTACCAGCCGCCCTTAGCGGGACCTGCTAAAGGACCTCGGAATGCGGTGATAAGGGGATAACGGCACCGGCATCCTTACCAGTGCCATTAACCCCTTACCGCTGCACTCGGAATGAGGCCCTATGTCACATCAAGTAGCATGTCCAACACCTAAATAGAATTGTAAACGTAAGCATGTGCCTCACTTAGATAGAATTGTGAACGGTAGCATGTCCAACACTTAGATTGAAATTTTGAATGGTAACATGTGCCTCACTTAGATGAAATTGTGAACATTAGCCTGAGTCGCATCTAGATAGAATTCAATTGTCAGCATGTCCCACACTTCGATGGAATTGTAAATGTAAGCTTGTGCCACACTTAGATGGAATTGTGAACAGTAGCATGTCCAACCCTTAGATGGAATTGTGAATGGTAGCATGTACAACACTTAGATGGAATTGTAAATGTTAGCATGTCCCACACCTAGATAGAATTGTAAATATAAGCATGCGCCACACTTAGATGGAATTGTGAACGGTAGCATGTTCAACACTTAGATGGAATTGTGAACGGTAGCATGTGCCACACTTAGATAGAATGCAACTGTCAGCATGTCCCATAGTTGGGTGGACTTGTGAATGGTAACATATACCACACTTGGATGGAATTGTAAATGTTAGCACGTGCCACACTTGAATGAAATTATGAATGGTAGCATGTCCCACACCTGGATATAATTGTAAATGTTAGCATGTACAACCTTTAGATAGAATTGTGAATGGTAGCAAGTCCCCCACTTGGATGGAATTGTGAATGGTAACATGTGCAACACTTTGATGGAATTGTGAATGGTAGCATGTCCCGTACTTAGATGGAATTGTAAATGGTAGCATGTGCCACATTTAGATGGAATTGTGAACATTAGCCTGAGTCGCATCTAGACAGAATGCAATCGTCAACATGGCCCACACTTAGATGGAATCGTTAATGGTAGCATGTGACCACACCTAGATGGAATTGTGAATGGTAGCATGTCCCATACTTAGATGGAATTGTAAATGTTATTACGTGCCACACTTAGATGGAATTATGAATGGTAGTATGCCCCACACCTAGATAGAATTGTAAATGTTAGCATGTACAACACTTAGATAGAATTTTGAACGATAGCATGTCCCACACTCGGATGTAATTGCGAATGGTAACATGTACCACACATAGATGAATTTGTGAACATTACCTTGCGCCGCATCCAGATTGAATGTGATTGTTAGCATGTCCCACACCTAGATGGAATTGTGCATATGAGCATGTGCCACACTTAGATGAAATCTTGAGCATTAGCCTGAGTCACATCTGGATAGAAATGTGAATATTAGCATGTCCCTGCATGTCCCACACCTAGACGGAATTGTGAATGTCGGCATGTCCCACACTTGGATGGAATTGTGAATGGCAGCATGTGCTACACCTAGATGAAGTCACAAGCATTAGCCTGAGTCGCATCTAGATAGAAATGCAAATATAAATGTTAACATTCCCCACACGTGTATCACTGTGTACCTGGCTTTTCTGTTCCCTATGCTGCAGCTCTATATCCGTATCCCCCCTCCTGTTGCTCTAAGCCCAGCCCCCTGTCTCTATATGTCTGTGTGCCGCTCTGTTCCCTGCCGTCCTGTTCACGTGCCTGGTCTCGGGCACTTTAAAGAAAAGCATCATATCACATCATTACCCTTACTCTCTACAATACACCATCATTCAACTAGAACACAGCTATACCCCTGATTAATTTGGCCTAGCTGATACGGATACGACCCCAAAAACACCTCACAACCCTAATAAAACGCAGCTAGCCGAGCACATTCCGGCCAGTTGCTCACATATGCGTCCTTCAGGCCTAATGCAGCCAGAGCCCTGTCTGGGTGTCCACCCACCAGACTGCACACATCCAACTGATATCTTCAGCACCACATCTAACGCTAGGATACAGCTACCATTCCGCAATTACCTCAGCTGCACACATATCTGGTGCAACCACGCACCCTACAACACTATCTCTCTCTATTACGCAGAACTGCGAGGGCGTTCAACCTACCAGCGCTTTGAGGTCATACCAATGATATATATAGCGCTCTATAAATGCCAAGTAACATAACATAACATAACCAGAAATGGAAACTCCTTTATCGAGAGCATGCAAGTATAGAAAGGATCCCCTGAACATATTACAGGTGCAGTATGGGAAGCAGAGCAAGCTTCCTTCCCAAATAGCAGGTAAAGTTGCAGATGGAGCAGTTCAACCTTGCAATGTGAGCCATAGAAGAGACACTGCATGGGTCTCAGCAATCCATGCTTCTCACACAAGTAGAACTCATCCAGCAGCAGCGCAAGCTTCCTTCACAAAGAACAGGTTAAGTTGCAGGTGGGGCAACTCAATCTTGCAATGGGGGGCCTAGAACAAGCATCACATGGACCTCAGCAATCCAGACCTCTCACTCAATAAGAACTTCTCCAGCAGCAGTGCAAGCTTCCTTCACAAACAGAAGGCAAAATGGCAGTTGGAGAACATCCATCTCCATAGCACAGACACAGCACGGGTTTGAAGAATCCAGGCTTCTCGGACATGTATAACACATCCAGCTGCAGTGCAGACTTGTGAATCATTATCTCACACAGAAAAGGTCAGCTTGTTCTGTGGTGTTCCTCTGCCTCCCCAGTCACCTTGACAGCTAATGTGATTAGACTAATCCTGCCTTATGCATGGGTGACTCGGATGGTTTAGCTGTGGCAACAGACTTTTCAGGGGGTGGTAAGCCGGGCTGTCCAATTCACACTTGAAACAGTTTTGCACATTTGTTCTAGGTATGTTGCAGTGACTTCAGTGTGTTTGGTAGGGCATCAGGGCAAGCTTCTCTCACACACAGAACAGGCACATTATGGGCAGCAGCACTGCAATTCCAATGGCAAATCAACAAGGTACAACATCATGTAAGCTTTGTATATGCAGAACAACTTCAACATTTCAGTTTTTCAAACACACACAATGAACTTCCCTCACACAGTAGGCCACAATAGGCCTCAGTGGAACGGTATTTCCTCAAACTGATCAGGTACTGAATGGATCAAAGCGGTGCACATTTTCTTCAAATAGAGCATATAAACATGAGCAGCAGAAGTGAATGTTTCCCTCACAAACAAGTAACCACGAACTTCAGAAGTGCTAGCTCCATCGCACAGAATATAAACAATGTCAGTCTCAGCAGTGGAACCTTCTGTCAAACAGAAAAGGGCCTTGCGGGCTGGAATGGTGCAAGGTAACCTTCCTTCAACACAGACCTGGAAAACAGCATTGCAAGTTTCTATCATAAAGAGTAGACGCGGTATGTGACTCAGCAGTGCAAATTCCCCTGATATACAATAGGCATTGACCTTAACAGTTTTAACTCCACTCACAAAGCACCATTATAGGATTGAAATTACATCAAAAGTGTAGTCTCCACTTATCTATAACAGGCACAGCATGTGTGTAGGAAGTGCAAGTTCCCCACAAGTAAAACCGGTGCAGTATGAGGGGTAGCAGTGCAATCTCACCACACATGTAATTGTCACATTAGAGGCCTTGGTAGTGCCCGCTCCTCTCATGCAGAACAGTCGCAGCATGGGTGTTTGCACTCCATGCTGCCCTCACATAGAACAGGCACAGTGGTGTAAGCAGTGGCAGTTAAAGCTCTGCTTATACAGAACATGCATAGCATGGCCCTCCTCAGGTCAGGCGTCCCTCTAATGTAAAAAAGCAAAAACAAAGAGGTGATGGCTGGAAGGTTTAGAATGAATCTTAACCACTGGCATTGCTCTGGGCAACCCTCCAGACCACCGTTCTTTGCCTGCCAAGCCATTACAGAAGGGAAAAGACCATATGAAAATCAGGCTTGGCCCCACCCCAAAAGGGGCAGTCCAGCCCAAACTGCTAGGTCACATCCCTTCTGCACGAGACCACAAGTTTCCCCAAACATGTTTCGCCCTTGTTGGGGCTCATCAGTGAGGAGTAGCTTGGGTCTCTAGGCCCAGCAGGCACGGGACCCACTTCTGTGCATACCCGTCCCACTCGGGGTGACAAAGCAAAAACAAAGAGGTGATGGCTGGAAGGTTTAGAATGAATCTTAACCACTGGCATTGCTCTGGGCAACCCTCCAGACCACTGTTCCTCGCCTGCCAAGCCATTACAGAAGGGAAAAGACCATATGCAAATCAGGCTTGGCACCACCCCAAAAGGGGCAGTCCAGCCTGAACTGCTAGGTCACATCCCTTCTGCACGAGACCACAAACATCCAAAAACATGTTTCGCCCTTGTTGGGGCTCATCAGTGAGGAGTAGATTGGGTCTCTAGGCCCAGCAGGCACGGGACCCACGTCTGGGCATACCCGTCCCACTCGGGGTGACAAAGAGACCCAAGCTACTCCTCACTGATGAGCCAAGCCTGATTTGCATATGGTCTTTCCCCTTCTGTAATGGTTTGGCAGGCGAAGAACGGTGGTCTGGAGGGATGCCCAGAGCATTGCCAGTGGTTAAGATTCATTCTAAACCTTCCAGCCATCACCTCTTTGTTTTTGCTTTGTCACCCCGAGTGGGACGGGTATGCACATTTACTTTCACATTTAGCAGTCAAAGTATGGACCTTGCTAGTACCTGTTACCCTCACCTAGAATAACCAAAGAATGAGCCACTGCAGTGCTCCCTTCCTGCATCCAGTTTTCTTTGTTTGTTTGTTTGTTTGTTTGTTTGTTTGTTTGTTTATTTATAGGGCGCCAGAAAACCCTTGGGTAGCTGGGCGCACAGAATAACAAGAATGCTTAGAACTTGGTTACAGGTTGCATATTACAGGTTGTTGTAACATAAATTGTATACAGTAATTACATTATGTACATTCTATACATGTAAGGGTGGAAAGGTAACAAATTATATACAGTAAATACATTATGTACATTTTACATGTAAGAGTGGAGGGGTACGTGTGTCATCAGATCACAATGCTCAGGGTCACCGGTTTCAGAGGTCGTTGCGTCGAAGCCAGGTGTGGGTATGGTGCCTGAAGCTGTTGTAGGGCTGGTCCCTTCTTAGTTCAACTGGTAGGGCGTTCCAGTACTGGGCTGCTTGCACAGGGAAGCTATTATCTCCTGTTTTTTTTGTCGGAATCTAGGGGTTTGGAGGCAGAAAGAGTTGGCTGTTCTGGTGGGTCGTGCAGTGGTTTTTCTTATTATTCTATCCCTAAGGTATGGGGAGGCTGCATTGTTCAGACATTTGAATGTTAGTATGACAATTTTGAAGGTGATCCTATCGCTAATTTTTAGCCAGTTGTATTTTCTCTGCACATTCGAGATATGCTCTCTAGCTGGGAGATTCAGGGCCGTTCTGAGCACGTTGATTTGTAGGGTTTGAAGTTTATTGATGATGTATTTATTTGTGCCTGCATAAAGTGCATTGCAGTAATCCAGTTTTGAGAGGATTAGTGCATTGGCTAGGATAATGCTGCTAGCTGGTGAGAGGAAGGGTCTGCATGCTTTAATAAGTTTACCGGTATAGGCTGTGGATGAGGCCAGGGAGTTCACTTTTTTCCTTAGGGACAAAGTGGAGTCCAAATAGAAACCGAGGGTTTTCACCTCTTTGGCGACAGAGATTATATTGCCATCGATATTGATGGAGCTGTAGTTGGAATTGAGTTTTTTTAGGTTGTTGGGTGAGCCTAGAATGAGGATCTCTGTTTTTTCGTCTTTCAGGCAGAGGCCATGGGTTGCCATCCATGCCTGAATGAGGGTGTACATTTTGTTTACTAAAGCTGTATCCGTAGTGAAATTGCCCGAAAGGGGGATGAGGATCTGGGTGCCGTCTGCATAATTTGTGTAGGTGACACCCAGTCTGTCCAATTTGTCGAATAGAGGTTTAGTAAAGATATTATACATCGTTGGCGAGACACAAGAGCCCTGTGAGACTCCACATGTTGTATGGATAGGGTCTGCAGAGTCTAAGGTGGAGAAGACTCGCATGCTTCTGTTGTCGAGAAAGGATTGGATCCAGGATATGGCTTCACGCTAGGTGTTTGCAGAGTACTGCGTGGTCCACTAGGTCAAAAGCCGCCGACAGATCAAGGAGGAGTAGCATAGCTGTGTTTTCTTTATCGTTGAGCTCGTCAATTTGGGCTTTGAGATCTATAAGGGCGGTCTCAGTGCCGTGTTGCGGTCTGAAGCCCGATTGACGAGTGCCGAGGAGTTGGTTGGTATCCAGGTATTTCTGGATTTGGAGATAGGCCACTCTGTCAGTTATCTTCAGGAGGAAAGGGACAGTAGTAATGGGCCTATAGTTGGTGGGATAGAGGGGTCTAAGGTTTGTTTTTTAAGCAGGGGTAGAACCCAGGACTCTTTTAAGCTACTTGGGACGGTGCTAGACGAGAAGGAGGCATTGATGAGTTTAGTGACGAAGGGGGCAAGGTCTCTGGCAGCATCCTTGATTATCTAGGTCGGGCAGTAATCGCCTTTGCAATTGGATGGTTTTAGTGAAGCAATGATTTTTGCAGTTTCATGAGTGGAAACTTTAGAGAATTTGAAGGCTGTTAGGCTAGGTTTGAGCGTTGGCGTGGGCGTGCTGGGAATTTCACTAAGAGGGAGCGAGGCATTTTTATAGCAATTTTTGATTGTGGTGTTTTTACTTTATTTGCGAGGGCATTTTGGATATTGGTACACCATTGCTTGTCTTTGGGTACGTTATCAGGTGGTGATATGGGGGTTTCGAGTTCTCGGAAGATTGCGAATAGTTCCTTTGTATTGGAGCATGCTTTGGAAATTCGGTCGTTATAGACTTCTTTTTTAGCCTAGATGATTGCTTTCTTATAATTCGTAGCGCACAGTTTGAGTTTAAGTTTATTTTCAGCTGTAGGGGAGTGTTGCCATACAGTTTCAAGCTTCCTTTTATCCAGTCTCAGTTCTTTTAGATGGGGGTGAACCAAGTATTAAGGTGGGATTGTTGTTCACTTTTACAGTTTTTCAGTGGGGCGATGGTGTCCATGGCTATGGCCATGGTGTTGTTGTATATTTTAACCATGGTGTCTGGGTCAGAATCAAATGGCAAAGCATTGATGGTTGGGAGGAGCAGGGGTAGGATATTGTCTGGTGTGATGTTTTTTATGGATCTAGTAGGAACAGATGGTGCCTTGGTCAGTCGAAGGCTGGGGTGTAATTTTAGTGATAGTAGTAGGGCAGTTGGAAATGACTACCCAGTCTAGTATTCTCCCTTTGTCGTGGGTGGGGGTGAGGACTTTTTTGAGTGAGGCCATGCCCTTCAAGCATGGTAGCGATGGCTTGCACTTATTTGTCATTTGGGTCGTTAAGACCTAGGTTAAGGTCGCCAAGGATCATTGTCTGGGATTACTTTTTTGTGTTGCTCGTTAAGAGGCTGGATAATTCCTCTTCAAAAAGGTCTAAGGGCCGAGGAGGCCTGTAAATGAGATAAATAGTTAGGGTTTGGCATTGGGGATATCGGTAATTTAGTGGCCAGGAGTTCACAGGATTTTAAGGTGGGCAGTGTTGTTAACCTTACATTCAGGTTGGATTTGGCAATGATGGCTAAGCCACCACCTCTGGCGTTAGGGCGGTCTAGTCATAGTAGTTGATACTCTTTGGCTATTGCTAAGGAGAGGGCTGGACCTGCTGCGTCATGTAGCCAGGTTTCTGTGACTGCTAGGAGGTCAAGGTTATCTAAGGTAAGGAAGTCAGCTATTTCAGTGGCGTGGGCCATGACTGATCTAGCATTAATCAGTGCTCCTGTTATGGAGGTTGTTTTAGGTGGACAGTTGGTGTTAGAAGTAACCGGGATGGGTTCTTTCATTAATGTGCTAGCAGCTAATTGTGGTTTAGGTTGCGTTGAGCTCCTAGTCTGGTTTTTGGGTATGGTACGGCGGTTCTAATAGGCGTTGCTAGGTAACTGCAGTTCGTAGAGGGTGGAGAGTCTAGCGCGAAGCCTAGAGATTTTGTGGAGAGTAGGGCAGGGTGCATGTTTAAATTGGTCCATAGTTGCCAGTATAAACTGTAATAACAGCAGTGGGGCGTATGTTAATAGGGTTGTGCTAAAATTCATTCTGCTAGAGTTGAGGATATAGTACTATATAATGTGTTGTATAGATAAGTGGGTTGAGAGCACAGGATTCTAAGGCTGGCACAGTAGGTGGTCACTCGATTAGGGCACAGTGGACTAGGATAAGGCTAAAACAACTATTCAGAGGTTCTAACTTCACTGCTGGGCTAGTCAATAGTCTAGGCAATAGGCTAGGCAATAGTCAAAGTCAAGTGTTGTAGTCACAGATCGTAGTGGGCAATACAATGAGCTAACACGCATATGTTCACATTGGTAAGTAAGCCTGGTAAGGAGCATGGTAAAATGTGGCCTACGAACAGCAAGAGGCACGGTCAAGAGGGCAAATGTGGACTATAAGCGACCATAGGTGCAATCAAAATGGCAGATGTGGCCTAGGACAGAGCAACATAAGCATATCATATAGTTCAGCTGTGTGAGTGCAGAAAAGCAGTTCTAGCAGGGGGGCTAGATGCGGTTTTGCCAAACGTACTACAGGATACAGCAGTTTCAGCACAGCAGGCAAGTCATACAGTTTGGCTAGCAGAATACTGGGAGGCAGTTCTAGCAGAAGGGCTAAATGCGGTTTGCCAAATGTTCAACAAAATACAGTTTCATCACGTGTATACAAGGTAGGCATAATATGCAATTAGGTTACGGTGAATATTATGATGAGAAACCTTACTCGGATAGGCTAGGTGGGAGGCAGTGCTAAGCTAGATGCAGATTATTATAGAGAGGCATTGCGCTTTGCTCGAGCTACAATCATGGTGGCCGATATTGTGGCTTGCAGACAATAAGTTACACCTTTACAGTTCTTTCTAATGAACGGATATGAGGACAAGCATAAGGTACAGAGCAAACCTAATCTCTACTGGAGCATAGATACTACTAATATACTAATAGATAGCACAGGTAGATACAGGAGCATAGGTAAAACAAGCCAGTGTAGTGCAAGTAATCAATTATAGAACTGCTAGACTTATGCGACATGTTTGTATCAAAGAGTCAGTGGCAGTTAGTCTTGGCGAGGGCTCAGTACAGGGTGCTGATGGTCACAGGGGTAATGGACCAGAAAAAGGGCAGAGGATCTGGGCGAACGGAGAGGAAGGCTGAGGACAGGCTAGGACAGGTATTGGCCTTGTTTCCCTGGGCCTTGGTAGGAGTGGGCCGGCTTCGCCTACCGGCTCACGATAGGTGGCTAAGACCAGATCAATAGCCAATGCAAATCCCCCACATCATGTTTTGCTTTCAGACTACCACATATAAAAGGCACAATATGAGCCTTGGTAGTGCTTGCTCCATCATGTAAAATAGCCACAGCATGGGCCTATGAAGTTCTCTCTTTGTGCATCCAGGTCCCCTGCACATGTCCCAGCATCAAGGTGTGCTCCCAGACAGCCACGTTTACCAGTCACAATATTGGCCTTGGTAGTGCCCACTTCCTCACATAGGATAACTTGGGCCTCTGCAGTGTCCCTGTGATGCATCCAGGTCCTCTGCAATCCCCGCACCCATCATGTTGTGCTCTCGGACTCCCACCTGTAACAGTCACAATGTGGTCCTTCGTAGTGCCTGCACCCTCACATAGAATAACTGCAGCATGGGCCTCTGCAGTATTCCCTTGATGTATCAATGACCCCTGCAAACATCCCCACATCATGTTGTGCTCCCAAATGGGCACACATTATTGTCACAATATGGGTATTGGTAGTGCCTGCTCAATCACAGTTAACAGTGAGAGCATGGGCCTCTGCAGTGCTCTCTTCAGGCATCTAGGTCCTCTGCAAGCCTCCCCTAATGTTGTGTTCTCAGACTACCACATATAATAGTCTCATTATAGGCCTTAGTAGTTCCTGTCCCTGCACATTGCACATTGAACAGCCACAGCATGGGCCTCTGCAGTACTCCCTTTATGCATCCACATTCCCTGCAAACATCCCACCATCATTATTTTGTGCTCCCAGACTGTAACATTTAACAGTCACAATATGGGCCTTGGTAGCACCTGCACACCGTGCCTAGAATGGCCACAGCATGGGTCCCTGTAGTGCTTCAGTGATGTATCCATGTCTTCTGCAAACATTCCCACATCATGTTGTGCTCCCAGAATACCACATTTAATTGTCCCAATATGAGTCCTGGTAGTGCCTGCTCATTTACAGTTAACAGCAACAGCATCTGCTCATTTACAGTTAACAGCAACAGCATGGGCCTCTACAGTGCTACCTTCATGCATCCAGGTAGTCTGCAAAGGTCCCATAATGTTGTGTTTTCAAACTACCACATATTATTGTCACAATATGGGCTTTGATAGTGCCTGCTTCTTACATAAAATAGGCCCAACATGGGGCTGTCCATTTCCCCTGCAAAATTCGCACCATCATAATGTTGTGCTCCCATACTGCCACATTTAACAGTCATAGAATGGGCCTTGGGCATGCCTGCTATCTCAGGTAAAATAGCCACACCATGGGCCTCTGCAATATTCCCTTCCTGTATCCAGGTCCTCTGCAAACCTCCCCACCCCCACATCATGATGTGCTCCCAGACTTCCATGTATATCACAATATGGGCCTTGGTAGTGCCTGCTCCCTCTCTTAGAATAGCCACAGCTAGGAGAACGTTTTTTTTATTGTCTGCCAGGCCTCAGAGAACTGATGGAGGAGGGGTGGAGGAAATGTCGATCACATCAGGGTCAAGAGTGCATCAGAGCCAGTATAGTCCCTGTGAGGAGCAAAACTGCAGTCCCTCTCTGTCTGACAGAAGTAGCAACAAGGGAAGGGGATGGAAGGAGGGGCAAGGGTGGGAGGCAGCAGGGGACTGGCCTGCATGCATAGAGGCAGATCGATGTGTACTGCTCATGGAATGCAAACTTTGGGAGTGCCCGTGCTCAGCCCCACCTATAAATTAAGTACCGGGGCTGGTCACCAGAAAACACCAGCACAAATTAAGTGTTGCAAGGAACTAGAATGCAAGCAATCCACCCATGTACGTCATTTAGGGGCTGCCAGGGGTCGCAACAGCCTCGATCGTGGATCACAGCCGCGACTACAATTATTGGAAGCGAAGTAGCTGCAATACTAAATGAGGCCTCAGACAGCTGAGGCAGAGCCCTTTCCCCTCGGAGCAGCGGGTTGATGGCCATAGTTCTACCCAATGACAATGTGTTCCCAAATATGGAAGAGAGTGGACCTCCTCAATTTCTTGCCTTGGTTCCTGGGTGGGGAGGTGGGATGGGAAATTGGGGTAAGGGGTCGGAGACGAGAACTGTTCACAGCCATAACACTAGTTCACACAAAGGAAGCAAGGGGGGGAACGGTACTGTTAGGCACCATTAAGCTTAAAATCTGTTCTTCTTAGCAAATGGCCTTGAAAGTTCTGACATATAATGTAAGGCGACTTAACTCTGCGAGGAAGAGAGGCGGACATAGCATGCGTACAGGAAACATACCTAGTGAGCAAAGACACACGAAGGCTCAGCATGAAAGATTTCCCACACCAATTCTTTTCCTGTGAAAGAAACAAGAGCAAGGGTGTGGGTATTCTAGTGGGTAAACAGGTATAATTCCACGTGATCAAGATCAAATCCGGCATGGGAAGGAGGTATCTCTTTGTTGAGGGATGGTTTAACTGCACACTCCTCACAATCACATCAGTCCACGCCCAGAATGCAAGCCAAAATGAATTCTGCAGCACAGTGTTAAGGGAACTAGTTGGGTTTGCCTCTGGAGAGATAGTGCTGGTAGGTGATCTCATCCTGACCTTTGACCCTAATTGGGATGTCTCTAGAGGCACGTTCATGGTCACAGCAAAACCATCTACGGCACTCATTAGGGGATTCAAGGAGGCTGGGCTGGTAGATAGCTGGAGACACTTAAACCGCACTGGACGCGACTTCTCATTTTATTAACACATACACAGGTTATACTCCATGTTGGATTATATCATGGTAGGACTGGGTCATGCAGCGGCTGTATTCCCCGTTAATTTGAGGATGGGAAGCATATCAGATCAGCGTTCCTTCCCCCGTCGGCATCAAAGCAGCCAACTTAGGTGGCCATCTTTGGCGGCCCGTTTGCCATGTCCCCAAAGTGGTCATTTTGACAGAGTAGCCCAGGCCTACATCTCCGAAGGTGAAGTGAGGCGGTTCACAGATGTAGTGCACACTTTTTGTTACTACCAAGTAAAAGATTGTCCACATATTACATTCTTATAAGAATATCATTTTTAATTGAGAAAAGGCAAAGAGAAAGAAAAAACAATACAGTCACAGGTAAGTGAACTGTGTAAAACAGAAGATACCACAATGTATCAGGTAAGTAATACATTTTTAAGCACGAGTTCAGTAGAGTCAATAGATAGTCCTTTCTAGAAAATAAACGACATTAATAAATATGTTAAAGCTTTTCTTTCTAGGCTGGCAAGTTCAAGTAAAGACCAAGGGAGATCAGTAGTGTGAATAGGTGCAGTCATTGGCCAGAAAGATTTACCTTAATATAAATGAGCCCCAAGGAGCTATTCCCGAACTTCCTTTGTATTGAAGCCCTTAAAAGTTCTTTGGCAATGAAGTCGAGGCACAGGAGTGAAGACGAAAATGCCCTTCCAGCAGCGCAGGAGGGATATGCTAGGAATACCAATTGAACAAAAATGCAGTATTGTAGAATGTAGCTAGCGGTTTCCAGGGTGGTTGCTGTGTGCACATTCATCAGAGACCAATGAGGATTACAGTGATGACACACTGATGCCAGAGGGACCCCAAGACTCTTATTCAGATCCATTATTTCTGCTCCTGTGATTTACAGGTTATGGGGTGAGACCAGAGGAGCGTTGTTAGAGGATGAGTTGTCTCTGGTAGGTGATTGACAGTGATGTTGGGTTCACACATCATGCTCATGCACGTAATTTGGCTTCTAAGGTTGGGGGTCAGTGAGCAAAGACATCCCAAGAAAGAACAAATTGTGAAGAGGGGCTAAAGAAGTCACACTAGACAGGTGTTAGTAAGTAAGCCCGGCTTTTTCAGAGCCCACAAGTGAAGTGCAAAACGGCACAAGAAAAGATTTACCCTACCATTGAGAGTCTTTGTCAGTGTGTCAGAGTGTCCGGTGTGCCGTGGAGTTTGTATCACTACTTTTGGATTGCCGCCTGAAATTGCTGCTGGAAGACGTTTTTGCAGCAAAGAAATACGTGGAGTCTGCTTTCACTTTGCTTTCACTTTGCAGACACAGGAGTCTGCTTTCACTTGCCTTCTCACCTGCCTGACGCTCCACCTCCCTACGCCCGCTTGCTTCAAAAACGGGACGCTAAGCTAAACGTAGCGGAGTGTGTCAGAGTGTGTCAGAGTGTCCGGTGTCAGGTGGCGGGTGGAGTGTGGAGTACCAGACGCCAGTGCCGTCAAAGAACTGCAGAATACAAAAAGAAGGTAAGCCTTATCTGCACGGGCTATTGGGACTAACTGAAGGGAGCAAGGATATAAAATGCTCTTAAGGAGAGACAATGAACAGTCTGGAGGGGCAGAGGGCATAGTGGGGGATATGGACGTGATGTGTTCCACCCCCTCCTGGGTTGCGGAGGCAGACTACAGCCTGCGGCCCCTGACCCCTTATTAAACCAAAACTTTTGCCCCATTAACATACAAGTAAAAATTGGAGCAAGCACTGCGCTATACATAGACAACGAGCAGGGGGCCCCGAACATCGAAGAAACACCCAAAGCCATGGGAGCCGCCACAGATGAAATTGAAATTGTAGCAGGAAGCCTACAGATGGCAGCATAGCAAGATCTGGTCAGTTCTCCAAATCTAACAACATTGAATGTCTCTACTATTGATCCCTGGGTAAGCCCAAAGGAGGCAAGAACTGGTCACAATGCAAGCCAAGCGCCTGTATCTAGTTGGATAGAAAAACCGAAGCTACAAACAACAGGGGAATGCCATACGCTGAACAAACTGAAAAGAAAAATCTCAAACTCTGAGGCAGAGGACGAAAGGCCATGGAAGGAGTCATCACAGTCGGAAGGCCGTGAGGGGGCCAACCCAAGAACTCAGTTTAGCCCCCCATCTAGATACATAGTTAAGAGGACGAAATACCCAAACAACCAAAAGAAGGGTGCACCCATAAGCATCATATGGAAACCATTTACGGCAGGACCATTGCCAACAAACTTAACAACAGGGGTTCCCAAAACTCCAAATACCATAAACGATAAACGAAGGAACCACAGTAACCCCAGCAGACGCTAGGGAGACACTAAGCTTCAGCTTTGGCAGACGGAGCCCCGCCTGCATTAATCAAATAAAGAAAACGACAGGAGTCAAAATATCAGACGCAGTCTTGTTGGAGACGTCAATGGACATGGAGAACGCACTAAGAGATAAGATCATAGGCACCAAAAACGTCGACAAAGAAAGAGGATCGTCTGACAAATTTGACATCGAAGACAAATCGAAGCAAACATTGCCATCAAACCAAGTGGGAAATGAAGACCAGGTTAAACCAGGTCAAACAACGGAAGATAATTTCCTAATGGTAGCAACTTTGTCAGGAATCGTAGCACCTTTCATGAAACTGTATGAGGACATTGCGGACAAACTAAGAGACCATTCTACGATACTTGCAATGGTTCATACCAAAACAATATTTGTAGAGGGTTTCATCTCAGCAATCCAAAACAATTTGGACAACAGCACCGCCAATGTCACCCAACTGCTACACAACATAATCGAACTTATATTAAAAGAAAGAAAATTAGGGAGGCCAAATCCAAAAGGCAAGGACTCTATAAGAAAAGACTCAGGAAAAATGACCGTACATGAGGTATTTCAGGTGTAGAAAATCAAAACAACGCTGGATCCAACAAGCAAGAAAATAAAGGAGAAAGGATCACGGTAACAACAGCAAACTTAGAAGAGGCCTCAGAAACCCAAAGTGTAACCGCTATGGGATCGCAAGCAGCTCAAAGTGAAGAGAAGGGGGAGGTAAAACAAAACAAAGATAGACCCCCCCGACTGAGGACATCACCAGTAAAATTCTTTTGAGAGAAAACCCAAATAGCACATCGTCTCAACCAGGAACAAGAAATGAGTCAATGAAACCATCAGAGATCGAGGTGGAAGAAAGTCCCCTAAACAGAAGCGCTAGGGAAGGGCTAAACAACTCAATAGAAACAGTGGAGGCTAATTCTAGTAAAAGACTGGCAACAAGGCCGGGAGACTCCATCACTACGGACAAGTGTCTGGAGAAAGGAAAGAAAAAAAGGAATGTATGCGAGATCTTTAAAACAAGAGACATAAACACAGAAGACAAAAAACCAGATAGCCAAACAAAAATGAAGAACAATGGGACCGTAAACAATAAACCAGGGGGCACCACAAGAACACAGGACCCTCTAAAAAACAAAAAAATCAGCCACCAGCAAAAGCCCCAGGCAGCAGTAAATGACGGGCATTCATCAAAAATTTGACAATACCAAAAGAACAACCGAGTATAATTGACCAGCTAAGAAACAACAAGAAAAAGGTTAGACCAGATCAAAAGATTGAAGAACAAAAGATCTTAGAAATCGAAGAAGACGATTGTTCAGACGATGACCTACTGGACCTTTCCACATACCCGGTCTCAGATGACAAAGATAAACAGGGCATAAGAGGCAACGACGAGGTAAACACAGGGGCTGATGGTTCCGCGAGTGAGGAGCATACAGACTATAGCGAGAGTGACACCTCATCTGTAATGTCAACACAAACTGGTTATGAGACACAGAGAGAAAACGAAAGAGTACCAAATACTCATACAGAAAAGGATGGATCGAGGAAAAACCAGAAATCAAGTGAAAGAGTTCAGAAGAGCGAACGTCAAGGTCGAGAAAGGTTTGTGGGATGGTCTGAGACCCGAAACCACGGAACCAGTCAGGAAAGTGAATCAAGATACAGCAACAAGCAAATCGAGGTGGAGGAAAGAAGAGACCGGCAGTACACAAAAGACGGGGTAAGAGATCTACAGCACAGACCCACATGCAAAACAAGCGCTGCTGACAGTTCCAAGCAACCAGGGCTTGTTCTGGAACGTATTCTTCACTATGAGGACCGACTAATCCTCAATAGAACCAAAGTAATAAGACTCCTCCACCACATACCGGCCTTAAGATTAATTACAACAGACGACCTGGCGATCGTGGAATTCGTCGAGGAAGATCGCACTGACAAGGTAACCTTGCATACAAGATCAAATCTGGTGAGACAACTACTACTGGAAGAAGCTCCGCAATTAAGACCAATGGGTTTCGACCTACAAGAAAGTGATGGAGTCCTAAAAACCCAGGAGAGAGTAAAAAAACATTCGGTGAGACAGATCAACAGAAAAGATAGAGAGACCAGTAGTGTTACGACAAACAGAACAACATTAGCGAGAAGGGGCAATCAGAACACACAAAGCTCAAACAATAGAATTCAACAACAAGGAGAAGAAAACGAAGCAGCAAGGTGGAAATGGTTGAAAAACATGATTGATGACAAAACAAACACCCAATGACATAAAACAGTAAAAAGTGTGGGTTCATGAAGCCTGGGAAGTTGGAACACCAGAGGCTCTAACCACCTTTTTACTAATGGAGCACTTCAAAAAGAGAAATTCAGTGTGTTGTGCCTACAAGAAACATGGCTGTTGCAACCACCGACATTGGAAGGATACGTGGTATTGCTAAACCCAGCAGTCAAAGGTCCAAAAGGTAGACCTATGTCAGGCCTATTGATAGCCATCAAAAATTACCTGGACTGGCAAGTGCTGGAGTAGAGAAACCCAAACTTACTCATCCAGATGGTAGTGTTACAGCTGGATAAAAACGCCAGTAAAGTACTAATGCTGATCAACATATACTGGAATCCGGCAAATTCACTACACGAAAACCTGCCAGACGAAATAGCAGAATTAATCGATGAACAGAGAGAAAAGTGGATTGATCCAATGTTCATACTGGTAGGAGACTTAAATTGTTCGTGCCTGAACAAGGACGACCAATCAGAGCATGACATAATAACAGCTTCAACAAAAGAAAAAAGAGGAACAATGTGGAACCGTATGGTACAATCAAGGGATTGTGTAGTACTGAACGGAAAGGTGAAGGGGGACCAACCAGCAAAACCAACCTGGAAGGGAACACAAGCCGTAGAGATCCTGGACTATATTTGCATCTCAAGCAATTTGTCAGATAACATCCAGACCTTGGAAGTAATCCCAACAGTAGAAAGTGACAACAACTTGTTAAAACTGACGTGTAAAAACATCAGCAATAACAAGACCGGAACTTACAACCAGAAGTTGGTCACAGACCAAAAAGGTACTAAACTAAGGATCAGACCAGAGAAAACAAAAGAACTAAACCATAATTTAAAACAAATGATCTCGACGCTTGAAAACGAACAAGGCCAAAAAAGGATTGCCTACACCCCGCTTTTCAGATCATTTGTTACAGAAAGGAAGCTCGGAAGTAACCATCAAACAACACCCCACCAACACCACTATGACAGTCGTATACGAGAAAAGAAAAAAGCATTAAGGAGAGACATCAGACGTCTAAAAAAAAGTAAATACGACAACTGGAGTAAAGAGATACATAAGCTAAAACAAAAATACAGAAACTGGTTACATTTACATAAGAAGACCTTGCTAAACCAGGACGCAGAAAGAAAGCTGGGAAAAATAAGAACTAAAAATACAGCTGAAATCTGGGCAATCATCAACAAAGTGGAGAAGCCTCAAGCAATAAGTCAAATGAACCCAATTAGTGCTTCATCATGGATTAAGCACGACACAGAGCTGCAAGGAGAAAGTTACACTGACCCAAAGCGGAAAGCAACAACAAACAAAAATGAGACAATGATAGATATCAGTATTGAGGCAATTGAGAACATCCTAAAAAAACTGAAAGACTCGAGAGCCCCTGGACCCGACGGGCTGACGAATGTAATACTGGAAAGTAACACAGGCGAATGGGCTAAATTTCTCCACCTTCTATTTAATTACATATTAACAACAGAAAAAATTCCGGATTCCTGGCGAAAGGCAGTAGTGGTGCCCATTTTGAAAAAGGGTCTCAGAACATCAGCAGACAATTACAGACCAATCGCATTACTAGACGTGGTGGGGAAGGTCTTTGCGTCTACACTACTGAAAGCATTAGACCATTGGGTACAGCAAAGTGGACGACATGATCCTTGGCAATCGGGTTTTGTGAAAGGGAGTGGCACAGCACTTAACATCTTTCTGATTAACTTAATGAAAGCCAGAACACAAAGGAATAAAAACCAAGGAATCTACATTGCGTTTGTAGATTTGTCAAAGGCTTTCAATACCATAAAAACAGCTAAACTATGGAAGAAAATGGAAAGCTGGGAATGTCCACAGTTACTGGTGGAGAACATCAAAGACTTGTACACGAATACAAGCATTAGAGTCAGATTGGACACAGCGGGTACATTAACAGATGAAATTCAGATAAAAATGGGCTTAAAACAAGGATGCCCGCTGGCTACAGAACTGTATAACCTGTTCACATCGGACCTGGAGGAGTCATTTGAGTCCACTCGCTGTTTTCCATCAAAAATAGCAGGACTGCCGATTGGGAGACTGCTTTACGCAGACGACATTGTCCTGATAGACCAAACTCAAATCGGCTTGCAAAGACAACTCACAACATTACAATCGTACGTGGACTCAAATGATCTGATAATAAATCCAGAAAAATCGAGAATTCTGAAGTTATGCCCAGGAGGTAACAAAAACAGAGGGAAAAAACTTGGGTGGTCTCTGAAAAACAAAAAATCTTAGAAGTTGAAGCGTTCACGTACTTGGGAGCCTGTATAGACAATACGAAAAACAACACGCCAAGAATAGCGGGGCTAAAAAGGAAAGCAACCAACCTAGCTTCCCAAGGGAGAATTCTGCGTAAAAGATACTGCAGATTCACCTTATCACCTCTAATATCCTTTTATAGGATGAAAGTGGTGCCAATATTAACATATGGGGTAGAATCACCAACCCCCCTACAAGCTCAAACATGGACAATCCTGGAGAGCCTGTTTTGGAGGAAAACTTTACAGCTGCCCAAATCAGTCCCAATACAGCAAATAAGGAGAGAGCTGGCATTGACATCACTCAAAACAATAGCGGTATGGAAGATGTTAAGCTTCTACTGAAAATGTCTTTAGGAAAATACCACGGGAGGATTTGGGGTGCTGAAAAAAGCCCTAAAAGACCAATCTGACACAATCTTAACAGACTGGCAAAAGAAATGTCGAGGGATCCTAGTGAACCTCAGTGAGTCAGAGGACGATTTATGGATCAACCCAGACAAAACTAAAAAGAAACTATACATGGCAGACTGGATTGAAACCCAAGAAGACAACCGCAAATACAAAGGTTACGAAAACTTCTGGGCTCAACCACGAAAACTGAACCAGATCCCAAGCTATCTGACTCAATTCCCTAACTGGTACTTCCGAGACCTTTTTCTGAGATTCAGATTGAACATTTTACCAACGGGAGAAATACTACAAAGAAGAAAAAGGTTGGACATCCGGGAGAGCTGCAGAATGTGTAAAATAAAAGGAGAGACAGAATCTCTGAAACATCTCACACCTCAGTGTACCGGTTTAAGGAAAGAGCAAGAGCAGTGCTTAGGGGACATCATTAGAAGTCACATGACAAGGAATGTCGATGAGTGGTGGAGGACTCTTGTAGAAGGAGAAAAAATGAAAATAACACTAGCACTCTTAAGACTAGTGATTCTAATCCTCAAGAAACTAGAGGCGATCAACAACATGACCCAGATACAATAAGGTGTTACCAAGCTCTGCTATCAGGATACTGCACATCAAACTGAAGACATATCATGGAAGAATGGACATGTTCAGGTTAAAGGTTTCAAATATGGAAACCATATAATCTGTTTAAATAAAAAAAATATAAAAAAAAAGGGAAAAGATACCAGGAAGTAGCGTTTTGCAGTGTGGTTGCAGGAACAAAGGGAGCACAGGCCTATGCAGTTTTCTAGGTGAATGAGACGGAACCACAGCACTTGCCTGGTGTCCTGTGATAAGGATTCTCTAGTTGGTTTAGCACAGAAAATCTTTGGATTCGTGACAGCAAAGGGGCAACTACTTCTGGGTCCAACGATGCAGGCACAGCCATTAGCTTCAGGGAGACGAGGTCTTCAAGCATGAGCTGTGATCCAGTAGTTGCCACTAAATCGGGAATGGGGCACCATTGTGGTTTATATCTGGTCACCTTGGAGCGGCAGTGCTTGCGTCTGATTCCTTGGATGGTCAAAAGGAGCTGGTGAAGAACAGCAGTCCTTCTTCAAGCAGTAAGCCTTCCAGAGTACAGCCTTTGAGATGTTGCTGTTGACAAGGTGAGTGGGCAGAGGGTTCCTTTCAGGAGGCAGTGTGTTAAGATTACCCCATCACACACCAAGCATCATTTAAACAGAGGGGTGGTCAGCCAATGGGCAGCAGTCTCTCCAAGCGCACACATGCGTACAGAAAAGCCTCTCACACATAGGAGTGAATCCACACTGTACCAGGCCAGTAGTTACATGTGCCAGTCAGAACTGGGTTTAGGCTGACAACTGGCCAAATGGAACCACCTAGTTGCACATACATAAAGAGGGATGAGGGCTAGTCATGCGACCCCGTGAGGTCTTTGAGGCAAAGATAAACTCGATATTTGGCTGAACGTAGGACGGGGTCATAAATGACCCAATCAGCATGTGGAAACATTTTAAGCAGGAGAAAAAAGGCACCACCAGCATAGCCACATGACTAACAGAGAGAGGGTTCTCTCTCTGAAAGATTATGGACTAGATTTGGGGTGCCCAAGTTTTAGGAGTCATAAGGACTCTTAAGTCAGAGCGCATAAAAACACAAAGCCACACTCTGAGTCAGACATGGAATTAGGCCTGGATGATAGAAAGACACGTTCAAAAACATAGAAGAGCCAGCAAAAAGTACAGGGAACAACCACATGTGACAAAAAAGTGGGATTTCTGGCTCACCCAGGCAGTTTGGCGAAGGCAGGATGGAAATGAGTAATGCCTCTTTGGCTGTTTGGTGAGCTTACCCCTTCACTCCATATGCCCTCCCTTGGAGATCAAGATGGCAATGATGAGCAGCCTTACTGCTCCTCCATCTGTTACCTTTATTGTTGGTCACTGCAGTCCTATTTAATTTACCTTTAATGTTGCCCACAACCTGCTTAGTTACAAAACATGTACTGTTGATTGTGTCAGAAGACCTACACAGGATTCACTAAAGACTGAACATGGATGAGATTGTTCACAGTCTTTTATTGATGTAAATGAGTGAACAATTGGTTTCATAACAATAAATCAAGAAGGAAGTATTTTACAGTGAGGGTATTATTGCCTAACCTCCCCCAGTGCAGTTGTGGGTCTCTGTGGAGTGGCCAGATCGCCTTTACTCGCTTCATTCCTTAGGTTTCAGCAGTATCTCCATCACTTGTAATATCTTTTCAACAAGTGGTTGTTACAGATCTCAGATCTTTTATAAATTCCATTTTTCACTAAGGCACATCCCCTAACGTAATGCCCCCTTATATGCAATCACTTCACCCAATTCTGGAACAAGCAGCTGGGATGTATTCACAGTTAAAACTCAAATGTATTTATGTCAAAGAAAATCAAAAGGGTCACCTGACTTTATGATGGGGAAGCCACCCCAATCAAATATCCTGACAAGGTAATAGATGATATGCAGAACTAAGAATTATCCTACCTGTGATGTCCTACTAAGAAACCCTGCACACATGCACATTAGAGGTAATAATGATGATGATTCTGCTTCTAATTTAAGTAGGACAATCTAACTTCTAAGCACAATATAAGTCCATCCATAATTTAAATCACTTCGTACCGGCCAGGGTATCAAAAGTATTAATTGGCATCAGATAAAAATTAAGCAGAAAAGTACATTTACTAGTTTTTTCACTTTGAATTAAGGCAGGGTAATTTTCAATCTCGCAAATTACTAGGAAGACGAACTGGTCCAAGGATATTTCCGGCACCAAAAACCAAAAAGTCCAGTCATGCGACAAAAGGTTTACTGTCAAAATATTAAAAAATTATCAACAGTGATTGTTGCTGCGTGACGCCTCAAAATAAAGATACATCCAAAAAACCTAATGGGACCAGGATATGTTAGTGAGGTAGTTTATGTATATATCATGTAGGTGGTTATTTCATCAAATGGATAAGACATATGTGGTGGCTCCTCCTGCGACCACCTTCTACACGTTGCAACTAAGGTATTTTATGTTAGAGTACTGTAGTTGGGCCATGCAACAAAGTGTGAGCTCAGTGTTGAAGGTGGATAGGGATTGGACAAGGAGGGCATTCTCAGCCTTGGAGCTTTCTAAAGTTACTAGGCCAAGAGAAACCATTCAAGGTAGTGAGAACTACCCCAAAGGTGCTGCTTGTTCCCAAAATGTTACCATCTGCAATCCTCTAGACCAGAGGTCTTCAATCTGTGGGGGCGCGTGATGCCTTCCAAAAGAAAAGAAAACGAGTAACGCTTTTTTTTTTTTTTTTGGCCGCACTGAACTGAGCATGTGCAATGGGGAGCCACTGGCTCCCATGCACATGCTCAGCCAGTGCGATGTGGTGGGGGCGTGGCCATGGAAACAGGAAATAAACGCAGCCTGGACGCGCGCTTTCCTGCATTTGGATCGCGCGTCCAGGCTGCGTTGTGGTGTCCTGTGTTCCCTGTTGTTGCTGCTGCCGCCGACGAGTCCGAGGTAAGTGACTCGTTCCGCTTTATGTTTAACACGGCTCCCCCGTGGCAATCTGCCATGGGGGAGCCGCGTTATTAATGCAGCACCGGTCCCCCTGCGCCCCTCTCTCCCTGCATCCCCCACATTGGGGGGCATGCATGGGGGAGAGGAGGCGAGCGGGGGACTGGAACTGCTCTGTTGGTGTTTTTTTTTTTACATCGGGCTCCCCCATGGCAGATTGCTGGAGCCCAGCAATCTGCCATGGGGGAGCCGCGTTGTTAATGCAGCACCGGTCCCCCTGCGCCCCTCTCTCCCTGCATCCCCCACATTGGGGGGCATGCATGGAGGAGAGGAGGTGAGCGGGGGACCGGAACTGCTCTGCTGGTGTTTTTTTTTACAACGCGGCTCCCCCATGGCAGATTGCTGGAGCCCAGCAATCTGCCATGGGGGAGCCGCGTTGTTAATGCAGCACCGGTCCTGCTTCATTTGCCATGGCTGTGTTTCCAGTCATCCATTGGATCCCTAGCTTGCGCAATGCTCCTCGTTCTGGAAAAAATGTGTTGGTTAAACCAGGGCTCTCAACCTTCACCCGCCAATAGCGAGTGATCATGGGGTACCTTTTTTCTTTCCCAATTCTGAGGTTGATACTCCTTTCGGCAAAGCCTCTCCTACAAACTGATGGCACTTGGCCATAACTAAGGTTCTTGGCTCTAGGGAAAATCCCCAAATGGTATGTAATACCACATCTGTCACTACTGCAAATTCAACTACTACACTAAGCTCATTTCCTTTCTCCTCCCCTAAACGCAAGCTATCTATGGACCCCTAGTCAATGCTTGCCCTCCTCGTTCCTGCTCAGATTGCGCTACCGTTCCATTTTTCCCAAAACTGAGAGCTCCGCCATCCACCACCACCACCCCTTGCCGGTATGGATTTCACAAGGCCCCATTTTCTTCATGCCGTATGCCACCTCTCACTGCAAACCCATCTCCTTTGGATTCTCATATCCTGTATTTGTGGGTAAAGCTCCAATCTGCTTTTAGTTGCCTGACCTCCCCACAAAGCTGTCCTCTTGCACTACTAACTGCCCATCTGATTTCTATCACTGTATGGCGCTGCATTGCTTGATGCCACATCACGGGTGACCGGGGGGACGGGACATACGCATCATCAAGGGCAACCCAGGGGGGGGCACATTATCACCTGCAACCTAGTCCGGGGCCACACTGCAAAAAGAAATTAGAACTGGGCCTGCATGATCTGAATAGTAATTCTTCTGAGACTTGTACCAATGTATTTTATCCAACCAGTGTTTCGGACCCATTTTTGTGTGGGGTTTCCCTCCCCCACTCCCAAGCTTTTCAGAACGTTTTTTGTTGAATTTTTGCATTTTTAAAATCTCCCCTCCTTTTTTCCCCACCCCATATTTCTGACCCTTTTTTGCATGGGGTGTTTCCCACCAACCCCAACATTTTCACATGGCTCAGTTCAACTCTTTGCAAGTGGTGTTTGCCATGTTTATGCTTTTTTTGGGGTGCATTTCTACTTTTTTAAAACCGTTTGAAATGTTTCGACAGGTTCAGGCTCCTTTTCTCGATGGATCGTTTTCTAGTGCCCAAAGATGGTAGGGATCTGAAACGTAAAGCGGAAGGAGAGGTGGGAACATACACAAGAAATGCAAAAACACGGAAATATGATCACTCTTATTTGGACTTTAGGTTCACATGCATCACAGTCGCTGGGGAAGTGAAGCCGCAGTGTGTGATTTGTGGTGCTACATTAGCAAATGACAGCCTGAAGCCAACAAAATTAAGGCGGCATTTGGAAACCAAAATCGCATCTATGAACTCAGAAACGAAGTGAGACACTTTCTCCTGGAGTTAGACCAGACAAAAGCAGAGCCTCTGTGTGATCCACGCTGGCTTATACTGTTGGCTTACCTTGGCGACATCTTTGAAAAGCTAAATTTTCTAAACCTCTCCCTGCAAGGCACAGAAACCACATCATTTGCCATGAATGCAAAAATATCGGCATTCAAGAAGAAGCTGGAGCTTTGGAGGAGGAGGGTTGATATTGGCATAGCCGATGCGTTCCCATTATTAGAAGATGCTCTTGAGGAGACGGAGTATGATCTCTCATGTGTTTCTGAAGTAATTGGAAACCATTTAAATGCTCTCAGAACCAGTCTCGAAAAGTACTTTCCTGACGACAATTGCAACATGAATGACTGGGTGGTTCAGCCTTTCCTAGCTGACGTAGGAGCCCATCTCCCAATACAACTCCAGGAGGAACTAATGGAGCTCCAAAGTGACCGCCTAGTAGAGAGCCAATTCAGAAAATTGTCTTTGGGTGCATTTTGGCAACATGTGTCTGCAGAGTATCCAACTTTATCGAAATGTGCAGTCAATGTACTTTTACCTTTCAGCACCTCATACCTGTGCGAAATTGGGTTCTCTGCACTTGCAGCCCTAAAGACAAAATATCGGTCAAAGCTGGAGGTGGAAGAAAGCCTGCGGTTGGCTATTGGAAAAATTGAACCCAATATTGACAGGCTGGCTGGTGAAAGGCAGGCCCACCCTTCACACTAGTTCTCCAGTATGCCACTGTCCAACTTGCAAGTGACAGCATTGACAGTACGTTGTTGTACTTCAGAAACAAATTGTTACAGCACTTGCATAGCAAATGTTACTACAGGACAGCAATATTGGGTGTTTTCGTTTGTGTGAAATAAATACCCAACACTATTTTTAGTCGAGTCCTCTGTATTATAGCAAAATAATCGGAATGCTTTGTTCACAAATATTTGTCCTCATCTGATTTGAATCATTGCAAGCAATGATTTTGAAACAACGTGGTGTGTGGCATGCACTCCTTCGTTGGGGGCACCATTATACTCCAGCGCGCGATAACCGTTCGCAACCGAGTAACATTTTGGAGTACATGTGTATAGGGGGGGCCTGGGCCGGAGAAATTTTTCTTAGGGGGGGCTCGGGGTCAAAAAGTTTGAAGACCACTGCTCTAGACTATGAGAACGAACAATATGCTTTGAACCTGGTAATACTTTTGTATCATTGTGCCTTAGGTTGGATGGGAACAGCTATCTTAGGCTGGCTCAAAGGAATAGTCTCTTGTTCCCAGGTTCAAATCACGTGTGCAGGAACCACAAACTTGATTTCTCCTGCTTTCATTTATGAGAGTTTTCTGCCTGTAGTCTTGCAGGTGCCCTATCTTTTTTGTTAACATGAAACATTTTTATCTCTCAGTATCCTTTCCTAGGCTGTGTTCAATGGCTGCACTGGGAACCACCTCAAGTATGATTATACATGATATCCCAATCTTGCACAAAATGATCGTTTTATTGATGATGTAAATAGAAGGTCAGCCGACACGTGTTTCGGCTACAAGTCGTTTTCAAGGCTGTTCTGGTAATGGTAATATATATCAGAGCTTGATTAAAGGACCATTCAATCATACAAGGAAATGTCTTAAGTGTGGAAGTGCCAATGGCATGTGAACACATGTGCATGTCGCTAAAGATTCAGGAAGGTGATGTCCCTCGATGGACACAGGATTCAAAGTTTCTGTAGACTGAATAGAAGGGCTCAATCCCATTGAAAAGTGTCAGTGTTCTCTCACTTCCACACTTAAGACAATTCCTTGTATGATTGAACGGTCCTTTAATCAAGCTCTGATATATATTTGTAGTCGAAACACGTGTCGGCTGACCTATTTACATCATCAATAAACAATCATTTTGTGCAAGATTGGGATATCATGTATAATCATACTTCAGTTACTTATAGGAAGAGCGCGACTTGCATGCCACTTCACTTTATAGAGTATCTACATTACCAGGCATTAGTGGTTACCGGGCCAAGACATTTGCAATGCAGCCCAATCCTAATATTAACGTATAGTGTGCAGAGCGCATGTACCAGCCATTATCCACTACATTCAGGCTTTGCAGTGCACTGGAAACCATCAGCACATTTCTACATAAACAATCTGTCAGCTACTCTCTGTGTTATCGAGTCCTTTCAGTTCTGTCCATTACCTGCAATGTACTATTGGCTTCCATCTTGATTTACATGGCCGCCCATGTTAGTTGCGTTTAAGCATCAGCAAGCAGTTCATATGTATTCTTGTGCGACTTGCAGTTTCTGCATAGCGGAAGTGTGTCAGTCCTCTATCGAAGTGAGTCATAAGCATGTTCTTCGCGTCTATCAGCAATCAAACTAAATGTCTGCCTAGCTTCGTGCAGGGATGCCTACGTGCTTCATGTCTCATGCATCTATGACATGATGTTAGTCGTGACATCATCGCCTTTTTTCGAGGTGACAGTCAGTCGACTTTCTCCATCGATTGCAGGCTTCTCTCTTCTGTGATGTCATCAGGATAAGTCCTGAATGGCTGTCTGAGTGAATAGCGTTTCTCTCATCTGTCATACATCGACGATCGGGAGGAGTGACTTAGGAAAGATGTAGAACTTTCATTCCTTTACCACCTCCATGAGAGTGTGATAGGTGCGACGAGGGCCACATTTAGGTCTCCCTCTTCAATCCCCCCTCTGGTCGATACATTGACCACAATTCCTTGACCTTTCTCCCTGGTCGTGTGCAGCTTTGGGATCCATTCATTCACCACTCCAGGTCATATAGCAGCAGTCTCCATCGGGCATGCACCATACCCATTTCCCCATGTAGTTGCTTCTGTGGGTGTTCCATTCTCTCCGTCGTGGGAGGCTACGTATGTGCAGCAAGACTACCAGATCTTGGTGCACATGCCTCCTTCCATAGCTATGAGGAGATCCAGAACATATCTGTTCTGCAAGGTCATCAGTCAGACAGCTTTGATAGCATTGAACCCATTCACTGTCACATTTATCATTTGCAGCAGCTCCCAGCTGGTTATCTGGAACCATTTGGCATTTGAGTTTGCTTGGACTCCTGGAACAAATGATGAAAAGAACATCTCAGTTCTGCTGAATAGTCTGTGCTCTTCTGGTATTGCATCAAGGGCTCCTTTCATCTTGGATGAGAAGTAGTTTCCTATTTTTACTCATGCGAGCACCACTGATCTCTTCTTCCTCCATCTTGGGGAATCCATCTGTTTATATATTCTTTCAAGGCACTACTAATGCTAGTGTGTTCAGCTGTAGCAGAGAACATACTCCTCCCCAGTTTGGCAGCAGTTGTATGGATGCCTTGGACCCAGAGGCCCAGTAGTGATCCATTATCACTGCAGTATCGACCTTCATGCCCGGTAACCTCGATGTTCGTTTGAATGCCTTATTCACTCCAACCTTTACAGGACCATCATTCTGGAAACACAGGGAAGTAGTATGATTGACATAGGACCTACCTCATTCTCCACTCATGTGAGCAGCTTGGTGGTTGCCACCCAGCCCTCCTGTCTCACTTTTCCATGTCTTTGGGCATTGCAACTCCTTTTGTGTCACTATTCTGGTGGCTTCTCCACTGTTTGGGGCATCCAGAAATTATTCTATTGTCTTGTCTGAACTCCAATAATCGTCTATCATTGCTTGAGTCTTGATGTAGCTATCTTCATACGGGAACGTCTTCTGCGACATCCATTGCAATGTAGCCCATCTTCCTTGAAACCTTCCTCTTGTAATGAAGAGAGGTAGATGCATGAGGCATTGTGCTATGGCTGCTGGATCGTCTGTGGCTATGAATGTTCTGGAAGCACTCATGGCATAGGGCATGAGAGAGCACACACAGCAGCTCTCATTTGTTGCCTCCCTCCCCACCTTAATCATGTGCTGGTACTAAATGTTGTTGGACATGTGAGCTGAATCAGCAAAATCCATGTGTGCACTTCTCGCGAGTCTCTTTACCTCTCGCGCAGCGCTAGTGGCCTGTTCAGATATGGTTTGACTAATGGCAGGAATAGGGGTCGTTTTATCGAGTAACTCAGTGTGTGCGTGAGACAATGCAGCCTTTTGTAAGGCAAAGATGGTAAAGATAGCAGAATGCAGAGAATGTCAATACAATTGCTTTGGCAGTGGACTCCATATCGTTTAGAGCTCTATGGTTTCGGTTCTGTCAAACAATTCGGCATAACAACTTACCAGACCCTTTACTGTTCAACATTGTCACTTGTCAAAGTAATCAAGCTCTTCTATTGCAATATTGTGTTAATGCAGCAACAAAAAAATTGCTTGAAAATGAACTGCACCTCTGGTCCCAAGAAGAAGAAGAAGAATAACACAACCTTTTGTGAATATTGGATAGGTGTGTTCAACTAAAAGAAGAAAAGCATAGAAAAAGATCTGTGCTGATATCATCTGCCCCAAAGTTGCTATCAGTTCATAAAGTGCCTTTTAATGTTCATGCACAATTGAAATTGATTGTCGAAAGACAGTTAAAAAATGTACAGTAGTCACCTAGTGTGAAGAAAAGCAGTGTGCCTAATCTAGGTATTCAATTTGCTCTTGTCTATCTCTAGTTCTTGATCGTATCCAGATTTGCCGCTGTGTGTCTTCTTGTTTTTGTTCTTCTTTTTGTGTCAAATCTTCTACATGTTGGGCCACAGGGGTCTCACCTCTGCAGGGTTTGACATCTCAAAGATAATTCTCTGCTTTTTGCCTAATACCTTAACGGCTCTGTCTGTTGCTTGCTCTACAGTATAGAGGCCATCAAATCTCGGCCCATACAAGACCCTCACATAACCTCTCAAGAGTACCCTCTCCTGTGGACTACAAGGCAGCTGTTTAAACAGTTCAGATTGTTCTACTTGTCCGTTGTCTTCATGATACTGCTTCAACCTCCCCAGCCGGGATTTTAACAGTTGAGAGATAAAAGAGGCACAACCCATCCTCAAAGCGAGATATTCATGCATTTAAACACCAAGAACAGTAGCTACATTTTGGACATCGGTCAATGCTCTAGTGGGAGGAGCAAGCGGGAGGCGCATGCGTCATCCTGTCACCACCTCATTAGGGGTTAATTGGTAGTCAGATCCAGGCTGATTGTGCAATGCAAATAGGGTTAGAGGCAGGCAATGAAGACATCCCTTTTTCAGTGTCACTTTTGTTTTGGCAATTCTTTCTTTGAGAAAGACATTTTGGCATTCACTAATTCCATTCGCTTGTGGGTGATAAGCGCAGGAAATTGTATGCTTAATCCACAGCAGGGCTGTGATGTGCTAAACAATTTCATTTACGAAGTGAGGTCCATTGTCGGAATGCAGGATATTGCACCCCCCACCGTGGGAACACCTCTCAGATGAGGAATTTCACTACACTGAGGGCATCAGTGTGTGAGCATGGACCGACTTCGAACCAGCAAGAAAATGGTGAGCATACCACTACAATCATGTACCTGCATACACTGCCTACTTTCATCATCTCCACATAGTCTACATGTAGATGTTGGAAGGGCGCATTAGGGCACAGTATTGCTCCTCGCACTACACGCAATGTGTGACCCACACTACATTTTTGGCGTACTATGCAATTGTGCATACATTTTGGGACAGAACCAATCTTCCCCTATGTGTGCTCTGCAATAATGACAAGGGAATTACTTCCTTTCCTGTGCTTTTCTGTCCCCACATTGCATCCATGTGAGATATTGAACACCCTCCATTTATCCACTGCTCCTTTCCATCTGCTGGTGCTCGTCCTTGGAATTCCACTATTTGGGTAACGGGCAATGAACCATACCCTTCTCTTACTATCATGTTGAGCATGTCTATGTGTTTATTAGGAGGGGTGTCAAACTCCTTTATTTCTGTGAATCACATCTTCCCCCCTTTGTTTGGGCTTGACACTTCACTACTGCTATGGCTGATGGGGGTTGCAGTGCATCTATGAGTCTAGCCAATAGAGGGGTGTGCTGCACCGGTGTGCTGTCAGCATGCTAATAACCCCTCCTTTTCCAACATGACAGTTTTGCATGCACTGTTCACGTCACATGGGTGGAGTCAGAGTACACTGTGATTTCATCATCCTCATGCGCTTCTAATGCCATTATAAGAGCCATATTTTCTGCCGCTTGTGCTAAAAAATGTGGGGGTAATCTCACGCATGCCACTACTTCAACTGTCCCACTTAGTTTTAGCTTTACTACTGCCATCTCAGTATGTCTCTCTCCTGTCTGGTCCATAGTCGAGGACCCGTCAATACAGAGTGCCTCCCCTCCACCGAGGGCATTCTCCCTTGTTCTGGAAATGTCGTAATAATGTTCTGTGTACGTCGTACAGTCATGAAGGTAATTGCCCTCTTCTACTGGTTCTGCCGTGAATGTCGCTGGGTTCATAACTCTGCACCTTACTACCTTTATCACCAAATTCAAGATAATTACCTCATATACAGATGCTCTCTGCATGGTCAATGTGCTCTTGGGCTTTTCAAGAATGGCAAAAAGGGCATGCTTCATGTAAAGGGTGGTGCTACAGCCCATTTTGATACTTGATGACTTTCCTACTACAAAGCAGCAGTAGCCAATGCTTGTTCTCAGGGATAGTGACCCTTCATTACTGGATCAAAAAGTCCACTGTAGTAAGTTATTGGTTTATTCCCTAGAGTCATCTTCTGAGTGACCACCGCTGTCATCACCACTCCATTGAAGTGTAGGAACAAGTACAAGTCTGCCTTATAGTCTGGAATCCCTAACACTGGAGCTGTGCATATTGCCCCTTTCAGCTCCTCGAATACTTCAGGCATTCCCCCTTGTCCATGTCAGTTTACCGTCCCCCCTCTGGGCCTCCCTAAGTGCGCTGAGTGGCGGTCTAGTGTGCGTGCTGTAATCAAGCACCCAGGCCCTGCAATAATTATAGAGACCCAAAAATTGCTGCATTTCTCTCACAGTCCTCGGTGGAAGTATTCTGAAGATAGCCTCTGCTCTTTTAGGGGTTACCTTACTGCCTTCCTGCAATATTAACTGTCCATTATTTAAAACCTTGCTCTGACAATATTGTAGCTTTGTCTTGTCCAACTTGTAGCCCTTCTCTGCTAATATTGTCAGATACACCCAAAAAGACAAAAAAAACAAATATGGCATATTTGACCGAATTAAGGCTGTACGAAAATCTCATACAGTCTAAAGATTCAAACAGATATGCCATACAAACCATTACAGTGAGAGTGCAGGGGTTGTGAGGGTGTCCCTCATCTCCTGTCTCAATAAAGTAAAGAAAAATAAAAAATAAAAGCAGATCCTGCAGCAACGTGTCCCATACACGCAAGTGAAGGGAACCAGTGTCACAGAGGGATTCTGAAGACAGCGGCACACAAGCGTGTGTGCCACCCACAGGTAATTAAGGGAGTGGGACGCAGGGGGATAGTCAGAAATGTTCAGGGGAGAGAAAACCAAACGTTATTTTCAGTAAAATAACTTTCAGTCTTTTCTCCCTCGAACATTTCAGCTTTGTGAAAATCACAGTAAACCAATATGGTCAGCAACTGTACCAAGTACCTTTGACACTGCTCCTCTGAGCTACTACATAACTACATGCTGTCCAGATACCAAATGACGGTGCTGTACAATTGTATGTTACCTAGATTCATCTGGAAGACCCTATTAAACATCGAAGGAGATGTACAGTACCCTTGAGGAAGCCTTGTATGTTTCCACTATTTATATATGGCACTCACCTTACTGCCCCCTAGCACGTCTTGCTTTTCATAAGGCCATGTCAGTTTACCAATTGGCTATTTTTAAAGCCAAGCAGGTCTACTTCTCCACACCCATTGAATCAACTGTTAACTCTCCTTGAGATTTGTTTAAAATGATGCAGGATCTGTCTGACTTGCCCTTGACTAACCAGGTCATTCCCTCCCCTAAACTCTGTACTTCAATCTCTATGTTATTCTGAGATACAAATCTTGCTATTCACCAGAAGATCTCTGACTCTCTGGCCACCTATGGCCAGGAAGTCATCACACTGGACGGAGGCTCCATCCCCATCTGTTGGGAGGATTTTCTTTTTGTTTACTGAAGATTATATTATTACGGCCACTCAGAGCTTGAAATCTATCTCTCCAGTGGACACCATTCCGCTTACCATCCTGAAAGAGATTATTCCATTAATTGCAGCCCCGCTGTCATAAGTGGTAAATTCTTCTTTCACTAGCAGTTTTATTCCTTCTTCACTTAAGCAGGCGTTGGTGATCTCCTGTCTTAAAAACTCAACCTGGATCTTCTTCTGCCTTCCAACTTTCTCCCTATCCCTCTTTTATCTGTCCTCAAGAAATTGGTTGAATCTTTGGTCACTCCTCTTCTTCGCTCCTTTTCGGAGAGCTCTCACTGCCTGGATCCTTTCCAGTCTGGATTCCGGACTGGTCATGGCAGAGAATCTGTTTTGGTGTCTGTTACTAAAGATCTGGCACAGATTGTCGATCAGGGAGTTACCAGCATTTTGATTCTGCTGGATCTCTCAGAGGCATTTGACACCATTGACCATTCCATCTTGGTCCAGAGACTTGCCTCTCTACGGATCGCTGGTTGGGTCCTTGACTGGTTCTCCTCCTTTCTTCACGACTGTTCGCAGTCCCACTTTCTTTCCCTTTTCACTTCTGCTTCTCTTCCACTTACCCGTGGAGTCCCCCAGGGTTCTGCTTCATCTCCTCCTCTCTTTAATATCTACATTCTGCCCCTGATCACTTTGATACACTCTTTTGGTTTTCAATGTTATTCTTAAGCTGATGACACCCAGATCCTTATGTTGGATCTGGCACTCCCTGCTGTTGTCTCTGCCTGTCTGCAATCTCTGCCTGGATGGGTTAAAATTGGCTCTGACTTAACAGCAACATGACTGAGGTCTTGGTCGTCGGGCCCCCCATAAGGTATCAATGTGGTCCACCACATTTTGGCTAGCTGATTTTGGTCTGCTACCGCAACCATCTGTATTAGTAAAAAACCTGGGGTCAAGCTCTCAGCATATATGTCTATGCTCCCCCAAGTCAGCACTGTTTGTCAAGGGGTTTATTTTAAACTCCATACTCTGTGGAAAGTCCTTCCTTTTCTTCCAGTGGATTCTGTCCCGTTGTTGTGTCCATGCTGGTTTCTAGCTTGCTTGATTATTGCAGCTCCCCCTATTTGGGCCAGCCGGTTTATCGCCTGCACCGTCTGTAGCTTTTGCAGAACTCGGCTGTCCACAGGTGCCTCTAATTACAACTCTGCCTCTGGCATTCTACAACTGCTTCACTGACTCCCCGTGGTCAGTCGGGTAAAATGTAGGCATGTGTATTGCGCACCGTTCATTTTTTAAACCTGGTGCGGAGTATCTGCAGGAGAAATTCCACCTGTATGTTTCCCCTCGTCCCTTAAAATCTGCCAACACGGCATGTATTGCAGTGCCTCACATCAGGTGGGTTTGCATGGGGGTTGCTCCTTCTCAGGTGGCTGTGGCACTGCTGTGAAACTCTCTTCCCCTGTCGCTCTGCCTTACTGAGAATCACCTCCTCTTTAGCCATGCCATAAAAAATTGGCTTTTCACTACCTGATCTTTCTGTGCTCCATGTGGCCCTTTGGGGTGAATGTTCATGCTTTATAAGTGTTTATAAGATAACATAAAATATACAAATTTTGTCAGATTGTGTGTCTCTTCATGAAGTGGGATAGAGAAGAAAGCATTCTTTAAATCAATCACTGTGAAATGAGTAGGAATGCTACACAATAACGTTGCCGGGTTGGGAACTAATGGGAATTGTTCTTCAAAAATATTATTCATAGGGCGCACATCCTGAATAAAGCACCACGATCCCCCTGTCCCTTTCTTTACCGGTTACACTGCTGTGTTACACTGTGATTCTGATGGCACCAAGATCCCTTGCTTCACTAATATAGAAATTGTCTCAAAAATGCCTTTGTCTGCTTCCCCTAGATAAAGGGCATTGGTTTGCCCTAGGTAGAGTGATCCCTTGCTTGGGCTAGATTTTACAGCTCCTACCCCTTTCAACAAGCCAACGTCATACGGGCTGTTGGTGCATAGTACGCGTAGTACCTGTGCTAAATCTTCCTCGAGAAATGGCGTTGGTGCATTTTTAGTAGGGCCATTCTCTGCGGTACTTCCCTGTAATGAATTCTCACCTAATAGATAATGCTCATAAAGAACACTCTCTCAAGGTCTGACTGGTCGTCTCGAAACAATTCTTCACCTGTCAAGTCAGTCAGTCTGTGTCCTCCTACCGCAATTACTGCTCTCCACTCTTGCCCTGTGTCATCAGTCCTGTGTAGTACTATCCTCTTGTCTCTTACTATTACTGTCTCTAATTCCAGTGGCAACACCTGTCCTTCATCCTCGTCTAAGAGGATCTCTGGTTTGAACAAAACTTGATGGGCAAGCAAAGTAGTTTGCCCTGTATAACTGGAAGCTAGGCTAATAGCACTTACACTCCACATTGAAATAACTTGGGGTACTGTCTGACCACAAAAGGCATTAATACATTCCCATGCATTTATGTAGTGAATCCCTGGGGCAGAACAAACTATCCTCTGCTCAGTGAATGAAATGATCATGTTAAATCTACTCATCATATCCCTTCCCATTATGTTAACTGGTGTCTGTCAGGAATATAACAGTGGCATAATGAGGTTGTGTTCCCCTATAGAAATTGGAAGTTTGTAAGTAAAAGGAACCAAATCCGTAGCCCCAGGGAATCCTTGTGCACTCAAGGCAATGCCTGACATTGGGTATCCACCCTCCCTAATATAGGATCTAGTTGCCCCCGTATCCATGAGAAAAGAGAAAGTCTTGTCACCTGGGGTTAACCCTACACGCGGTTCCTGGTTCAGGTCTGGTGTAACAGATAGGATTGAACACATCAAGTCAGTCTGTGAGCTTTCCTATAGTGGATATAATGTCATCCCGGTTCCCATTAAGGGGTTGCCCCCCACAACAGTCACTCCCGCCAGCCTCTGTATGGGAGTCTGCATTGTGGAGTCTGCATGTTTTGTGGTGACACCATTCTCCTCCACTGGTGCCTGCTTTGCTGATTGTAGTGGCTGCATGTGTCCCTGTGCTTACGATGTTTACCACATGGGCTGTTGTGACTGTACCAGTGCACATTTACGTTGGTGCCATTTGCGGTTATGTCTGCACCTGCATGTGATTTTGGGCATAATAGTCTGGCTGCTTGGATTGGTATATCGATTGATATGTCAGCCTGCCACTATGCTGCATTCCAACTCTGCTTCTACACAGTCGCACTACATGGCCTATTTTTCTGCAAGTCCAGCACTGTGGTGAAAATCCTCTGGCTCTGGGCTGTCCCCCATTTAACCAATCTCCTGCATTGGGTACCGAACCCCTCATGTCCTGGCCACACCTCCTCTTCCCCGTGGCCAATAATTCGCTTCTCCTCTTCCTGCAAAACTTCCTCCTACCACCTGCTGTCTATTCGGTGCATTCTGAGTCACTATTCCCTCTCCAATTGTCAACCTCACACCTTCCAATGTATACAGTGACGATTCATTCTGAACTAACTTAGCTTCTTCCTGCTTCCTTTCTTCGCATTTCTTTCTCGCATTCTCCTGCATTAGCTGTCAATAATGTACTATAGCACGCTGAATTTCTGACCATGGCCTCTCTTCCATCCCCACTAATTTCTTCAATTGCTTCTGTTCCTGCTCTGCTCACCCTTGGCTTAATATGTGGTAGAATAACCCCACTGTTTAATCCCACATCTCTCTCTCGTTTCAAGACGCCTACCTTGCTGTATCTCCTGAAAATTGAAGTGGGTCTTCATCCACATGCATTTGCATGCCATAATCTCGCTTATGTCAGGTGTGTCTGGGTACTGTACTCTTAGAGCCCGCCTCTGCAGTTCTTTACCAGCACTCCATTGTTCGCAGTGCTCTGTGCAGTCACTCCGGGATACCCTGTCCATTTCCAAACATCATCAGCTACCTCCACAAGAATTGCTAAGAGTAGGCTCTTCATGTCACCCACTGCCAATGGAGTCCTTGCTATCAGTCTTTCTAACTCATAAATCCATTTCCCCACTCCTGAGGATAATGAGGGTGACTTGCACCTCAAATTGTCTTTGTCCATCTGTTGCCATGGTATATATTGTGGTCACCCTCAGCCCTTTTCTAGCAGCGGAAACTGTGTCAGCTCTACACCTCTGTCATATTTTCCTGTGTCTTTTGTAGTTGTATATGCTCTGGTCATGCTGGCTAATTTTCTTCCCAGTAATGCCCTCAACCTATCCATGTATGGAATACGTTTGTCTGCACTATGCGATCGGGGTCTAGATTTCCTCTCTCGTTGTCCTCTTCTCCGTCCCATGGTGTCTCCTGCTCTATGGTCACTTCTGTGGAGAGGCGGCATTGCCTCCTCGCGTCCTTCCCCTGGGTCCTCATCTGACCCCATGGTTCCCATGCTGTCATCACTGTCCTCACCCTCTTCTTATTCAAAATTAAGCCTCCTCAAATATGCATTTCTCCTGTCAGTTCTCCAATGCTTTTTCTAGTGAGTCATTCCCTTACTTCAGTGGCGACCCGCTATACTCCTGCTTGCCTTAGGGGCAGAAGCACTATCCCTCTTGCTCTTATACAGAATACCTATTCTTCTCTGTGTTCACTCTTTTTCGTCGTCATTTAGACGCTTCGGTCCTGTCATAACATCCTCTACCTCCTTAAGACATTTCTCTCTACTTCTATCTCTTTCCCATTTCCATCTTCTGTCTCTTTCCTCTTCCTCACTACATCGACGCCCCTTGACAAGGCTTTCAATTTCCATGTTCTTCTTTTCTCTCTTCACTTGCAGCTGCCTCTTCTTTTCTTCCTTAGCCATTCTTGTTGCCTTCTCCTCTATCTTCTTCTGCCTTCTTTTCTCTCTTTCCTCTCTCTACTTCTCTTCTACTTTTTCTGCCTCCTTTCTCAATCGTTCCTGTTCTTCCTATTACCTTCTCTTCACTTCATCCATTATCTCTGCCTATTCTCTGTCCTCTTCCTCTTTCTCCTTTTGTATCTGGCCATTTTCCCGAATGTTTCTACTCTCTCCTGTAGATCTTCCATCTAGTTTAAGCAGTATCTGTCCCCCCACCCACTCATGTGTGGGACTGTTGCCTCAGTGACCCCACTGTGTCTCTGAGCTACCTTGTTACACCCGTTAACTTCGCTTGCAGGTTGCTGCGCTCTTTACGCTCATCGATCATAGTCCATGTTTTCTTATTCACTAGCTTTGCGCTGCTAGAATGGTCTTTGCCACTATAAACAAGGAGTGCATAAACCGGGTTAGTGTATCCGTCCGCTGCTTTTAGTTCATTCAACATGTAAAATCCCAGACCTTCTGTTGGAGGATCTGTATTTTGATGAGGGGGGGGGAGGAACCATGGCTGCCTGAGCATACACTCTCTTTTGGGTGGGTATTCTTCCTTGTCTTCAAACATTTTCCATAGTTCCAATATAGCAAATCAATTACTCAATTGTTTCCCTTTATATGCAGCATGTAAATACGTAATCATGTGTTGCAGCACAGATTTGCAAAGACTGCCCTCCGGGGCCATGGCTTCAGCAATTAGCCCTCTGTATCACAAGTCCATTTTGCGCTATACTTATATATTTTATCCTGGTATTGCAGGAGGGACTTGCACAAGTGCTTAAGCTGTGTTTCCCCCAATATGGCATGTCCCTCTCGGACTGCCAGTACTTACTTGACCTCAAGGTGGGATTTTTTACATCTTTCAACAATTGTCAAATGAACTGTCACAATTATCGTCAATTCTTAAACAATTTTTCCAAAGTCACAACACCATTGAATATATTCCATCAGCCTCTACGGCTTCAAAAAAAACCAACAAGAGCGGGCTCCACACACCACCCGCACTTCGATCTTCACCCTCAAAGGCCAAACCACAATGCTTGAACGTGCTCCTCAAGCCCAACCCGAAGGATACAATGATCCTTAAAAGCTTCAATTTTACCTTGTCCAGTTATAAACCATCATCTTTTTCATGTTTTATATTTTCCTTTTTGCCAACATTTCTGTGCCCCGGGTTTTGTTGCTGCATTACGTCACAAAATAAAGATACGTCCAAAAAACCTAACGGGGACCAGGCTAGGTTAGTGAGGTAGTCTATGTATACATAATATAGGTGGTTAGTTCATACATTGGATGGGACTTATTTGGTGGATTCTCCTGTGACCACCCTCTACATTTGGCAACTAAGGTATTTTGTGGTAGTGTACTGTAATTGGGTCATGCATAAAAGTGTGAGCTCAGCTTGGAAGTTGGATAGGGATTGACGGGTCTTCTCATCCTTGGAGCATTGCAAAGTTACCAGGCCAAGAGAAACAATTCAAGGTGGTGAGAACTGCCCCGAAGGTGCTGCATTTTCTCAAAAGGTTTACATCTCTGATCCTCTAGGCCATGAGAAAGAAAATTATGCTTTGAACCTGGTAATACTTTTGTGTCATCCTGCCTTAGGTTGGATAGGAACAGCTACATAGCCTGGCTAAAATGAATAGGCTCTGTTTTCCAGGTTCAGATCACAAGTGCAGGGACGACAAACTTGATTTCTCCTGCTTGCATTTATAAGATTTTTTAGCTTGTATTCTTGCAGGTGCCCAATCTCTTCTGTTATCTTGAAATTTTTCCATCTCTCAGTGTACTTGGCTGGGCTGTGCTCAGCAGCTGCACTGGACACCTGATCAGCACATCTCTGCGGAAACAGCCTGTCAGCTCTTCTCTGTGTTCTCGAGTCCTTTCAGCTTCGTCCTTTCACTCCAATGTACTGGTGGATTCCATCTTAATTTACATTGCCAGCCATGTTAGTTTCGTTTAAGCATCAGCAAGAAGTTCTATTTTATTCTTGTTCGACTTGCGGTTTCTGCATAGCGGAAGTGTGTCAGTCCTCTAAGAGAGTCATAAGCATGTTGTCATAAGCATGTTCTTCGTGTCTGTCAGAAATCAATCTATATGTCTGCGTAGCTTTATGCAGGATTGCCTATGTGCTTCATGTCTAACGCATCTACGTCATGATGTTAGTTGTGACATCATTACCTTTCTTCAAGGTTGCAGTCAGTCAACTTGCTCCATCAATTGCAGGCTTGTCTCTTCTATGACATCATCAGGATAAATTCTAAACGGCAGTCTGAGTGAAAAGTGTTTCTCACATCTGCGATACATCTACAATGGGGAGGGGGGACCCAGGAACGATGTACACCTTTCATTCCTTTTCCGCTACGATGAGAGTGGGATAGGTGTGACAAGGGCCATGTTTAGTTCTCCCTATTCAACTTAAATAATGTGTTCCCTTGCATCTTGTGGTTATTTACTAGCTTATACATGAAAAAGAAATGCCAGTTCAAGTGAGCTGTGTTATCAATTTAGAGCACACATATTTATCTACCCTATGTATTCACCCAAGATTCTGATTTTCTCACAAACGACAAAGATGCCCACAATTCCTCTTGAAGTTTTTGGTTGTATTTAGTTGGGGGGTTTCTCACTTTAATACAGAATCACTGTTCAAATGTTAGTGTTCATTTGGAAGGACATCTTTATTAAAGAAACAAAATGCCAAACTCCCCTCCATTTCAATCAGTCTTTTCAAATATCAATGGCTTTCACAGGTGTTGCTTTATTAATTCTTTGTCAGGCAATGAAGGGTGTGCATCAGTTCACAGCCCGGTTGTTAATTATATGTGCCAAAAACGGCAAGGTTCTAATTTATTTGGCTTTAGTTACAAGGGTCTGCACTGTGTAGAAATTCTATTGGGTTCGAGTTGAAATTAATCTACCCATAGCTTTGAATATGCTCCGAAATCAGGATATACTTCACATACGCCAACTACAATTTTCTATTCTCATTCAGTTAGTAATCATTTATTAGTCCCTGTGCTTTGTGTAGAGAAAGGCTATGTGTTTGCAATTAATCAAATCTCACTTGATTTTAAATATAGCCACTGTTTCATTTCAAACTAAAATATTAAAACATTCAATTTAGAGTGATCCCCCTACAGTTGTAAATATCTCTGCAATACTGCCACTCCTGGGACTCAGCAGAGAAATGTTTTCTTGAGGGCCTATGTCAAATTACATTTGCTGTGTTATTAAACTCACTTTTGAATAATTATTTAAGGTGCATAGCCTGCAGGGACCCTTAAATCGTTCCAGGGAATTACCAGTGAGCTGGTTTCTACTGGTCATTTTCTCTCTTTTCCAGGAAAGCCGGTCTGACCCAAGTAAATCTGCTTCTGGCTCCCTTATGGAAACGACCCTTTGATCTCCAGATAGTATCCAATTTGAGCCCTCATCTATTTGAAACAGTTGTTCTCCTTTTTGGCTGCTTTCAAAATCCTGGTTCTCTCTATTTCCTGTGTTTCTTCCTTTATAATTGACATTTTTCTCACACTATGGCATTGTGACCTCACTTTTATTGACTGATCAAGTATTTCCATTGTCTTGGTTAATAGGCAGACACTCCCACAGCATACCCTTTAATTTTCATAGGTTGATCATATTTTCATTAAATGTGAAAATATAGGGGATGCGTGTTTTGGATACTTTTGAATTCAAAATCATTTGCATTCCTTATTTCATTTTTACAGCATGGCTCTTTGATGAAATACAGATTTTCGGATTCCCCATGTCCTGATGAATGCAGTCATACAACATATAAATAAATATATGGGAAGAATTATGACTTGTTTATTCATATTTCATATTTTGTTAATTATGAATAATCCTACAAATGTTTAATTTGGACTCATTTGATAGAGGACAATCTCACGGTTGGAACACAACTTTCCCTTTGATTGTGCATTATTTGTCTATGGATTTATATTAAACCTCATTTATAAATGCATTTCTGGGGCATGTTTCTCTCTTTAAATTTCATTTATTCGAATTGTGAAACCTTTGTGCATCGTGATGCATGTACACAGCTCTCAGTGGCCCCATTGATTAATGTTTATTACTTGGCATCTGATAGGCTTCATTGCCTTAACTGATGTCAAGAGGTAAAGTGTATTCCTGCTCTTTGTGGCTGGGAATTTTGAAAACAGTGCTCTAACTGTCTGGTCAGTCCTGATTTCTATCAGCTCTGAGCACCAATTTTGAGCGTGTGCTGGTATGTATTTAAATGTATTTATTAAGAATATCCTCTTGAATGTGGGTGGGAAGATCCCATTGTCCACAGGCCTGGCACAGATATATATTTGTTATGTGAAACATAATTAGTTTGCCTGATGAAAGGTAAACAAGCCTGTTCTTCTCCAGATGGCCCCTAATCTATTACAATTCCAATCTTGCACTCATTTGACCATGTACTCTGTGATAAACAGAAGAAATGAGCTTGCCACAGGTTTCCCTGGAGAGCTAACAAAAATGAGAGTTGACAAAGGCATGCTAGAAAACCAATGATTTCCTATACATTCAAACAGTAATGTATCACCTTTTATAAGATTGTGCATGCACTAAACATAGTGTTATCACAATAGACTTCTACATCTATTTATAAAGACATCACGTTTATATTTAAGACATGTATTCTTAAAAGAAGAGTAGTTTTAAGCTCTACAACTGGTCCTTTTTTTTCTTTTTTGGGAACTCTAAAAACTGTTCCTGCTCCACCATAACAAGACCAGAACACATCCAACAGGGGTCAATCTTTGGGCTACTCATCCTTTGGCTTTCACTTCCACCTCTTTACTTATTATACCCCGATCTTTTGCTCCTTTCCCACCTTCACTGCTGCCATTTCTGTGCTCATCAGCAGTTTCCTCACCACTATCTGTCACTGGACTGCTCTTTACTGGCTGATGTTAATTGCTTTTAAGACAAAAGTAATGTTTCTCCATCTACCAATTGTAAGCCCACACTCCAAGCACCTTCCCTCATGACCTCCTCATTCCATCAAGCAAGGATCACAACTGCGGGTCCTCTTTTCCAGTGACTTTGATTCAGGCAAGTAATCACTGCTCTTTCAGTGCTTCCTGGATTAATTGTCTTAATATATGGGGATACAGCCCCACCTCACCCACCACTAATAGAAAACACTGTTCCCTAACCTCATGCTCAGCAAACTGAACTATTGCTTGATATCCTTGTCCTTTTTCAACCCCTCTGCTTCTTCATTTCTCTACATGTCATCTCCACAGCCTAGTCAGATTGTCTTCAAATGTATCCATTGTCCTGCTGTATACATTGTTCTTTACTCTCTGTCTCAAACTGTACAATCATCTTTTCTTCACAACATTTCTGTCTCCCACATCCTGCACCTACTCTGGCCTTTGCACGTTCTTACATTTTGATGCCCCCAACTGAAATGCTCTTCCTTGGCAATCAAGTACAACCCATCAGTGTACCTGTCTAGACCCAGCTCAAGCTGCACATACTTACTGCATCTGCCATCCTCAATATATCCAATTGACACACCAGCCTACGTATCCCACTAATATCAATCACAAGTGTACATATTTAATTGTACTATATAGACTATAACAATGAAGACTAAATGTATATCTTATTAATGACTTTTCCCTATTCACTGTCCTTTGCTGATATCCAACTATGCAACAATTCAATCGCCCGTTATGATCTCCTCCAAACAGCCAAAGACTATAGGCATGCTACCCAGGGAATGACTCCAAAACATTTAATGTATCCCAAGTTTTTCATTTTTGTTAGACATTCCTCTTTCCTGTTCAATAAATACAGAGGGGTAGAACTTGAGTTGGTCAAGACAAATAGGCAAAGTATTAGGAAGCAACAGAAAGAAGGCAGCAAACCAAGTGAGACACATTATAGACACTGCAAGACTTAGTGGAAATGTTAGAGTGGAGAGCCTACTGAATGCCTTGACCCACCAAAGGCAGGTAGGAGCTAGGCCTTCATATGAACAAGCTGAGAGTAGCCTTGTGGGAGCTCGTACCCAGACACTAATGGGAGCTGACAAGCCATCAGAACTAAGATGTTTGCATCCTTGGAGAAAACCCTTGGCTGAGGGACAATAATTGCTGTGGCCTGACAAATACCTGTTGATGGGAGGTTCCTACACAGACAACACCACCAGGACAGGAGGAGTAAATGCTAATGGCTTGTCCCCGCAATACATGGAAAGAAAAAACCTAGCAAAAAAGGAAAATCTAAAGGTGTTGCCTCAGTTAAACCATGAATGAGACCTATAAGGCAAGATGGGGCAGCTAGAAGTCTTGCGCTGGTAGGACAAAATGGAGGCTGCAGAGTCCGAGAACTCTACTCAATGTCAGAATTCTCTTTCAAGACCAAGTAAAAGAAGATTTCTAGGACGTTCCTGAGGCTGTTCCTAATTACAAATATGCTTTCCTGGTTGTGGACAACCACATACCTTGTGAGATAGCTTATAGACTGGACATTGAACTCAGGACACTAAGTCCTCTTAACAAAGGCCCATCACTGGAATTGTTTTATCCCATCATCCTTCCACTTTATGTGGTTCATTTGTTCCCCATCCACTAGGCATTACTCCAACCATAACCCATTGACGTTAAATAAAAAATGTTGAGATGTGTTCTGATGTGTATTCCATTGACAGTCCATGCATTACTTACATTTGTGGTGTATTCCATGATATTGTGTGTTTGGACAGTATGTACATGCACTAGCATCAGCAAATGTGTATATTAGTTGTTAATCTGGACCTACTTGCATGTCCAATTTATCAATGCACAGTGCAGGCATGAAATATAGATACACTAGCAAAAAGGACCCAGTCTCTGCACAGGTTCTGTAGACAGACATGATAACACACTCATCAATTGTTGAAAATCAATGATCCTGTATGTTGCTGATCCAAGTTGCTCATCAATTGATGTGCATTGCACTCTGAAGTAAACTGTACTTATTGCAAATGGGTGAATGTGTCCGGTTGACATACCCCAGAGCAGACGTGGACGGGTGGTGAGAGTTGGCGTGCTGCAGCATACGAGAAACTTCTGTGCACTCGCCTCACCTGCACCTCGCCCTGGCATGGTGCAGTGCTTTGCGGTGTGTTGCGGCGCAAATATCTCACCTACCAGGTAACTATTCAAAATGGGTTGCAGATTGGTGGAACGGTGTGTAATTGTATAAGGACAAACTACCAGATTTTCGGAATGTTTGTTTCGGGTGAATATGATCAGTCCGTGTGCTCTACGCTTTGTTGATCTGTTTGTGTTACTTTGTATTCTAGTATTGAAATAATAACTGACTGATCCAAGTTAGTAGGAAGTCAGTGGGCCTCATTACACGTTAGGCGGTGGACCAAGGTGCTACTAGCACCTTTGTCCATGCCGGTAAAATACCGGCACCGTCTTGGTGGAAAGGGGAATTACCGCCCTATTCCAAGGTTGGTGGGGTGGTAATTCCCCCTTCCACCATTGCCCTTCCCCATTCCCATTTTTGCCCCATAGGGCATAATGGGAATGGGGAAGGTGCTAATTACGGTACCGCCTACCGTGTAATGAGGCCCAGTGACTGCATGGCTCCATAGAGACCGATATTCACCTGTCGGGCTGTTATGTGGGTTAAGTGAGAAAAGGCGGTATACTATGCGAGCCTATGTGCATTCAAATTAGTATTCCTCACAAATTCCCAATCCTATAATAATTGTGAGGTGCACCGGACTTGCAATATTTACCGCCGCCTGGCTTGCCGGTAACACCAGGGAAGTACAACCCTGGCATTCCGGGAAGTCAGACACCGGTAAATTGTGAATCCCCATTCCCATTGAGTCCTATAGGACTCAATGGGGAGCACGGAAGCACCGGCACTGTTAATAACGGTGCCGGTGCTTCCGCAAAACTCTACGGGTGGGTGCCGTTCCACCTGCCAGGTCTTTATTTTTAAACTGTTTGTTATAAACACAACACTTCTATTAATTCGAAAACCACACGTAAAATATACTACAACTAACCAATTCACTTTGTATGGTATAACTTCAGGGTAAGTACCCTGTGTTTGAGCGGACCGGTGTTATGAAACAAAAGAAGTTACCGGGAATACACTTGCGAACACTTTTTGACAGTAATGACAGTTCGGTCTTACTAAAGAAACGCGTATCTGCGGCAAGAAATGTTCTGGGGCAAAAACACACTTAGCACCTGAGATACCCAGAGAGAGTTGGAGGCAAAAAAAATAGGCAATACTTTTGTCAAGGCAGGCAGAATCAGAGAACACTCTTAGACAGAAATTCAAAAGTCAATAGGCCGGAGCCAGTGTCAAGTGGAACCGGGTTCCTGTTGTTGAGGATCACACAGTCAGATAGTTCACGATTCAACGTAGCCAGGAGTACTTAGATATTGTCAACAGAGGAAGCAAACGTTATAAGAAGGAGGGAAGACAAGGGCAAGCCTTGGAGGGTAAGAAAAGGGATTCACCCAAATTCCTCGAGCAGAACACAGTATCTTATTCAAGGTAGAAGCTGGTGCCACGGCCGTTGTTCCTGGTAGTTTCCTGCAGACCCTCGGTTCCTGGAGCTTCGATCCAAAGGAGGATGCCTGGAGGGGCCTGCACCACACAGGGCTGAAGCCGGCAGCAGCGACAGTGAATAAAAGGTGCACTCCTTTAAAAATAGAAGAGGCTCTTCAGGTGGCTATCCGGACCACTACAGCAGTGTGCAGCGATTTCGACCATGAAGAGGATCCTCTGGCTGTAGAAGATGAGCTGGTTATCCCCACCAAGCTCAAGGGAAGAAGAATCCGGACTGGATCTTCTCTGGTCGTCGAAGGGTAGATAGCTCAGGACTACAGCAGGGCTTCACCGGGACGGGATAGTTGCAGCAGTCGACTTCTTCTCCGCTTCTCTTCGATTCCTTGTAGTTCCAGTGGCGACTCTGACTTCTAGCCCAAGAGACCTGCCTTTAATGCGAAAATCCCTCATTCACACAGCCTGGCTGTCAATCACGCAGCAGGGGGGCCCGGACAACCACCGCAGCCAATCATGGCAATGTGCAACTTGGGTTTCCTAGGATACCCTGTGCAGGGGGTGACTGCACCCTTCCCTCGCATTCAGCCCATCTATACACCCAGGCACCTAGAGGAGGGCTTCTTGGCAGAACCCTACCAAAAGACAGTGAACAAAGAAGGCAAACCTGGTTTGCCGCGCAAAGTAAAACACAAGAAGGACTTTAACAAAAAGAAATGGCAAATAAACCTGACCGGAGCCAAAAGAAAAAGTATTTGGTAAAGCAGGTTTAAGTTCAAGGCTAATGTAATAGCCTAAAACAATACCAGGTTTATATAGTATAATCGCGTAGAAATGTTAGGGTAGATACCACTGCCACCAGCCAAGTCTAAATGTTAAAAGAGCAAAACAATGCTCTAGGAGGTACAGATAAAAAAGGCTAAGGATTAACCCTTCCCAGTATTCCATGTAAGATGGGGTGTACTGGATTTGTGGTTAGGTGACTAAGTGAAGTTAAAGGCAACTTTACCCTTTTCTGGGGGACAGTAGTCAGCCTCAGAAATGGAGTCGGTGGGAAGTCAAAAAGACAACCCTGTGTCACTTCACTGAAGGTGCAGTGTAACACACAAAAGAAGGGGGCTATTGAAGTGGTGTACTCCAGAGTCCACAATCACAAAAACAGATGAAATACAAATGGCAAAACATGAGTAAGAGTGGGAAAAAGGGGTACACTTTTACCAGGTGGAAAAAATAAACTCCAGAGATCCAGCAAAGCTGCTGGGGTACCCACTAGGTAAGGGAAATTAGCCATTGAATGAGAATTCTCCCTAACACTCGCCCTCCCTCCCCCAGACTAAGGGACAGGAGGATTTAATCCACTCCTGGATGGTTCTCATACCTCTAGTCGATTACAAACATCCTAGAGAGACCATCAGCATTTTGGTGGTGACTTCCTGCTTTGTGCTCAATGGAAAAATCAAATCCTTGCAGGCAGATTGACCATCTGCGTAACTTTGGGTTTTCCCCTTTCATTTACATCAGACATCTCAAGGGTTGGTGGTCAGTCTGGTGGTCAGTCTGATCTACCACTTGCATGGTAGATCCATGCAAGTATGGTCTAAACCTCTTCAGTGACCACACAATAGCAAAACATTCACATTCTATTGTTGCCCACCTTGTCTCAGGATCCTTTAACTTCCTGCTGATGAAACAAATGGGGTGTTCCCTACCTTTCTCATCCAGTTGACTAAGGACTGCACCTATACCTACATTAGAAGCATCAGTTTGCACAATGAAGGGTTGGTGATAGTCAAGAGCTCTTAGGACTGGAGCTTGACAAAAGGCTTTCTTTAGGCCTTCAAAGGCTTGATTTCACTCCTCATTCCACTTGACCTTTTTAAGGAACTTGGGAGAGGAGATGACATTCAAGGGAGAAGCTATAGTCCCATAGTTCTCTATGAAGTTCCTGTAATACCCAGGGAGACCTAAGAAGGCTCTCACTTGGGTTTGAGTAGTGGGGGTGGCCCAGTTTTGTACAGCTTGTACTTTGCTAGGCAATGGCCTTATTTCACCTCCTCCTACCTCATGCCCAAGGTAGACCATTGTACTCTGACCAATTTGACATTTGCTTGCCTTTATGGTCAGATGGGTCTGTTCCAGAGCCTGCAATACATAGCCTGGGTGTTCAATATGTTCTTTCCATGTAGGGTTGAACACTGCAATGTCATCCAAGTATGCCATGCAGAAGTCCCCCATCCCATTCAGAACTTGATTGACCATCCTCTGAAATGCAGCAGGTGCATTCTTTAGTCCAAAAGGCATTACCTTGAATTGGTAGAGGCCATCTGGGGTGGAGAATGCAGTTTTCTCCTTGGCATGGTCTGTCAGGGCTATTTGCCAATAGCCTGATCTTAGGTAAAATGTGCTGAGGTACTTGGCTGCACCAAGTTTGTCCACCAGCTCATCTGTCCTAGGTAAAGAATGGGCATCAGTCTTGGTGAATGCATTTAGAGCTCTATAGTCCATGCAGAATCTCAACTCTTTGGATCCTGCCTTTGGTACAAGCACAACTGGGCTAGACCATGGGCTAGTAGAGGGCTCTATAACCCCGAGATCAAGCTTCTTGTTGACCTCATTCCTTATATAGGTTCTTGCATTGTCTGACATTCTGTAACCCCTGCTTTTGACAGGTAAACAGTCACCAGTGAGTATATCATGCTGGCCCCAAGGGGTCAAGCCTGGTGAAAGAGAGAACAGGGAGGCAAACTGATTTAACAGTAACTTGCACTCATCCTGCTGGTCAGATGTGAGACTGGAAGAGAGACTAACTCCTTCCACTTGCTCATCTAAAGGTAGGCCTCTGAGGAGGTCAGGCAGAGGTTGACTCTCCTCCTCCTGAGCTGAAGCTAGAAGCAAAGCTCCTATGTCAGGTCTAGAGAAATAAGCCTTCAAACGCTTGGTGTGAAAGACTCTGGGAGCCTCCTTAGGATTGCCTAAGTCCACCAGATAGTTCACCTCTCCAAGTTTACCCACAACTTTGAAGGGTCTTATCCATTTGTCCTGCAAGGCCCTCTGCCTTGTGGGGACCATAACAAGAACAAGATGGTCTTGAGTAAACTCAACCATGTTCGTCTTCTGGTCATGCCAATGTTTGACCAGAGCTTGACCAGCCTTCAAGTTATCACTTGCCTCTGCCATCCTGTGTGACATTCTCCCCCGGAGACCTATCACATAGTCAGTTACTCTGACTGGCTTGGGGGAAGGTACACTCTCTAACCCCTCCTTAATCAGGGCCAATGGACCGCTGACTGGATGGCCATAGAGAAGTTCGAAGGGACTGAATCCTACTCCCTCTTGAGGGACTTCTCTATATGCAAAGAGAAGGCATGGCAGTGGAAGGTCCCACTTTCTCTTAAGGGGTTCTTCTAAAGCACCTATCATGCTCTTCATAGTTCTATTAAACCTCTCCACCAACCCATTGCTTTGGGGATGGTTGGCAGTTGAGAACTTGTAGGTGACTCCACAGGTTTTCCACATGTCTTGCATGTAGTGGGACATAAAATTTGATCCCCTGTCAGATATCACCTCCTTAGGAAAACCTACTCTGGTAAAAATACCAAGTAGGGCCTTAGCCACAGGCAGAGCCATAACAGTCCTCATAGGTATGGCTTCAGGAAATCTAGTGGGATGATCCACTACAACCAGGATAAACCGGTTGCTTGAAGATGTGGGAGGGTCAAGAGGACCAACAATGTCAATTCCAACCCTCTCAAAGGAACTCCCACCACTGGGAGAGGCACCAAGGGTGCCACATTCTTGGCTCCACTCTTGCCAGAGGTTTGCAAGTGTGGCAGCTCCTGCAGAATTTGTCTACTTCTGAGCCCATTTTAGGCCAGTAGAAGTAGAGAGAGAGCCTTTCCTTGGTCTTCTTAAAACGTAGGTGACCAGCCAAAGGTATCTCGTGGGCTAACTGCAGAAACTGGAGTCGGTTCACTAGAGGTACTACAAGTTTTTGTAGTCTCCAGGGGTTGACTCAGTCGGTTCACTGTAGAAGAGGCCATATTCCCAGTGCAACCTATACTTCCAAGGCTCAGTTCCATTGAGCTGAGAAGCTGCCTGTAGACGAAGACCTTCCAAGGTAGGACAAACTCTTTGTCCCTAGCTGAAATCTTTTCTGTTGGGTCCACCTTCTGCCAGTAAAGACTGCAGCTCAGGATGGTCAACAGGGTCAAGATCTCCTACCAGAGTAAGATCTTCTTCTAGATCTGATTCCTCAGTATCTAGTTGAACCATACAGGGTTGAACCTCACACTCAGCCTCAGCTGGTGGAGGAGTCACAGATGTGACTTTGGACAGTCTTGGGGATGTCCTTCTGGGCATAGGAGGGCTTGCTGTTGGGTCCACAGTCTTGGGGATGTCCTTCTGGGCATAGGAGGGCTTGCTGGTTTCTTGCTGGCAGACTTGGGTTTCCCCTATGTCTCTTTTTGACCTGCAATAGCAGTAAGTAAGTCCTGTGGACTTGGGGTGATAGTTTCCTCTATCATCTCCCCAGGAGAGCCTCTCAAGGTTTTCTCCCTTGCAGACCTAGTGAGCTCCTGCTTCCTTCTGCTGGGGGGACTGGGGTACTAAACACAACTCCAAGAGTTTTAAGGTCATTACCCTCCCAGGTACGTTATTTTGCACATTTACAGGTATTCTGACAGTTATTTCATTACACTGGATGAGAGCTGGTAACGGGGGAACCATTTGCAGAGGGCCTCCAGCTAACTTGATTAGGTGTTTGGGTGCCTTAGCAACATACTCCACCTTGAAAAAACATTCATCAACCACAGTTATGCTGGCTCCAGTGTCCCTGATGGCAGGGGTTTCCTGACCATTCACAAGAACACTATCTTTGTAATACTCTTTAGTATTATCTAGAGTTATAGGCATCTACGTTATGTTGTTCCCAAAGACCCAAGGACACTAAATAAACACTAGCTGAGACTCTCATGGGCTCATCAGCTAGTAACTGAATGTTTCCACTGGTCATAGATACTTCATCCACCTGGGAGAAGGCTAAGGAGACAGTGTTGAACCCAGAAGGTTTACCCTTACATCTGGGATCACCTTTCACATGGTCAGGTAGCCCACAAACAAAGCATTTCCCAAATGCTCTCTGGAATGGGGCTTTGTTCTGACCTCCATCTGGTTTGGGACCGGATAGTACACTAGCCTGATTCGGTTTCCCTTGTGGCTTACCTTGGTTATGTTTGGGGCCCTCTTTTGGATTGGAATTATTGGAATTCTCTTTGTTGTCTTTCTTTGGCTGCTTTCCCTCATCCTTTTTCTGAGTTACCCCAGAATCCTTGTGAGTAGCCCTGTTGGTAACCCACAAGTCAGCAGCCTTAGCTAGCTTCTTAGGATCTATCTCATTTGAATCAACCAAGTGCTGTCTAAGCTCAGGAGAGCAGGCATCAAAAATAGACTCCACCATAACAAGACTCCTCAAACCTTCATAAGTGTTCACTTTGTAACCCTTAACCCAACTATCTAAGTTTTTCAAACATTCACACACCCAGGTAGCCCAAGGGGTACCATCATGCTTTTTGAGGGTTCTAAACCTCTTAAGATACTGGGAAAGGGTCTTCCCAAATCTATCTATTAATGCTAGCTTCACACACTCATAATCCTGATTATCCTCCTCGCCCAACTCCATTATAGCATCACTTGCAACAGGGGGAAGCCTAGAGAAAAGCCAGCGAATCAGCTGATTCCCTGAGATAGCTTGAATCCCATGATTGTACTCAAATATTGCTAACTAATCTAAAACATCAAGTTTAGTCTCATACATACCAATCATTTCCTTTGGCATACAGGGTCTCTTAGGGCTGGAAGACCTAGAACACTCTGGGAGAGAAGCATTTTCTACAGACAATTTCTTCATCTCTAGTTCGTGATTCAGCTCCATTTCTCTGAGCCTTAACTCTTGATGTTTCATGGCAGTTTGTGCATCAATACGTTTCACTTCCAATTCAAGTCTCATTTTCTCAAGTGCAATAATCTTGGGAGTAAGTGTAGGACCTATGGGGGTCCCTGTGGACAGAGGTTGTGCTTTCTGAGCAGGCAAAGGAGTTGTAGGGTTTCCTAACAAGGAATCTTCTACTTCTTCAAAATTAACACTCTCAGAATCAGAAACATCAGTATCCACATTTGCTGGAGGGGTAGGCCCTTCTCACCCACTCTCCAGACTTTGTTTTCCCATTAACTTTGCAATCAATTCAGATTTCTTTCCTTTACCAGAGAGACTCCTCTCCCTACTCATGGTTCTCAAAACCTCAGCAGTGTAGTTCAAGAGACCCTCTTCAGTGTAGTTTTCCATATTTGACATGATTTCTTAGTTAAATAAAATTAGTGGTGTTAGCCTTGTGGTTAGGTGAACCTAAGCAATAGCAGCACTCTAAGTGTAATCACTCTACTTCCAAATCCTCACCGCTGTACACCAGTGTTAGGCAGAATACTCTGCTGTGCCCTTAGGGACCATTACACACAATTAAGACCACAGATGGCAAAACAAGTTTTACCTTTGGTACAAGCCTGTACTACTATGTTAAAGTGGTAGCGGTAGTTGAGCAGCCAGGCTTATCACAAGAGTAAATGAGCAATAGCAGAGATTACACAAAGGGACCACAATTACTGTGACTCAATCAAACACTGACTCAAGGTTTCAGGTAAAAAATATAAGTACATTTATTTTTAAACTGTTTGTTATAAACACAACACTTCTATTAATTCGAAAACCACACGTAAAATATACTACAACTAACCAATTCACTTTGTACGGTATAACTTCAAGGTAAGTACCCTGTGTTAGAGCGGACCGGTGTTATGAAACAAAAGACGTTACCGGGAATACACTTGCGATCACATTTTGACTGTAATGACAGTTCGGTCTTACTAAAGCAACGCGTATCTGCGGCAAGAAATGTTACCGGTGCAAAAACACACTTAGAACCTGAGATACCCAGAGAGAGTTGGGGGCAAAAATCATAGGCAATACTTTTGCCAAGGCAGACAGAATCAGAGAACACTCTTAGACAGAAATTTAAAAGTCAATAGGCCGGAGCCAGTGTCAAGTGGAACCGGGTTCCTGTTGTCGAGGATCACACTGTCAGATAGTTCACGATTCAACGTAGCCAGGAGTACTTAGATATTGTCAACAGAGGAAGCAAACGTTATAAAAAGGAGGGAAGACAAGGGCAAGCCTTGGAGGCGAAGAAAAGGGATTCACCCAAATTCCTCGAGCAGAACACAGTACCTTATTCAAGGAAGAAGCTGGTGCCACGGCCGTTGTTCCTGGTAGTTTCCTGCAGACCTTTGGTTCCTGGAGCTTCTATCCAAAGGAGGATGCCTGGAGGGGTCTGCACCACACAGGGCTGAAGCCGGCAGCAGCGATGGTGAATAAAAGGTGCGCTCCTTTAAAAACAGGAGAGGCTCTTCAGGTGGCTATCCGGACCACTACAGCAGTGTGCAGCGATTTCGACCATGAAGAGGATCCTCTGGCTGTAGAAGATGAGCTGGTTATCCCCACCAAGCTCAAGGGAAGAAGACTCCGGACTGGATCTTCTCTGGTCGTCGAAGGGTAAATAGCTCAGGACTGCAGCAGGGCTTCACCGAGGCGGGATAATTGCAGCAGTCAACTTCTTCTCCGCTTCTCTTCAGTTCCTTGTATTTCCAGTGGCGACTCTGACTTCTAGCCCAAGAGACCTGCCTTTTATGCGAAAATCCCCCATTCACAGAACCTGGCTGTCAATCACGCAGCAGGGGGGTTGTCCGGCCCGGATAACCACCTCGGCCAATCATGGCAAAGTGCGACTTGGGTTTCCTAGGATACCCTGTGCAGGGGGTGACTACACCCTTCCCTCACATTCAGTCCACCTGACGACCAGGTGCCAAGAGGAGGGCTTCTCTGCCCGCCAAAAGACAGTGAACAAAGAAGGCAAACCTGGTTTGCCGCGCAAAGTAAAACACAAGAAGGACTTTAACAAAAAGAAATGGCGAATAAACCTGACCGGAGCCAAAATAATGTTTTTTTGGTCAAGCGGGTTTAAGTTCGAGGCTAATATAATAGCCTAAAACAATACCACGTTTATATAGCATAATCGCGGTAGAAAAGTTAGGGCAGATACCACTGCCACCAGCTAAGTATAAATGTTAAAAGAGCAAAACAAGGCTCTAGGAGGTACAGATAAAAAGGGCTAAGGATTAACACTTCCCAGTACTCCATGTAAGATGGGGTGTACTGGATCTGTGGTTAGGTGACTAAGAAAAGTTAATGGAAACTTTACCCTTTACTGGGGGACAGTAGTCAGCCTCAGAAATGGAGTTGGTGGGAAGTCTAAAACACAACCCTGTGTCACTGCACTGAAGGTGCTGTGTAACACACAAAAGAAGGGGGCTACTGAAGTGGTGTACTCCAGAGTCCACAATCACAAAAACAGATGAAATACACATGGCAAAACACGAGTAAGAGTGGGAAAAAGGGGTACACTCTTACCAGGTGGAAAAAATAAACTCTAGAGATCCAGCAAAGCTGCTGGGGGACTCACTAGGTAAGGAAAATTAGCCATTGAATGAGAATTCTCCCTAACACCGTTCATTGGAGGAAAATACTTCAATAAGATGGCCACATGGATCTGGAATGCAGGGCTCCATTCAGAGCCTCTCTTCCATTTCCATGGCGGGCACAACAGACCCGAAGTGGAAGCAGCAGCAGCTGCGGCGGTGCAATCTGCCGCCGCTACAATCAAGCAAGTGGGAAAGGGGTGGAGAAAAAAAGGGAAGGGACAGTGGGGGGAAGATGGCGGGCTGGTGAAGCAGTCCATGTTCCTTGCCTCCTGATTGGCTGCCTCCCCCATGCCAGGTGCTAATCGAGATTTCAAGTATTGGGCACATTGGACTTTTAATGTAGTGTGTTTTACATATATTAACTTAATTTTGCAGTTTCATGAATCTTTAAATAGAATATCATGTTTTCTACATCCTTGTTTTGATTATCTATTTATTTTAAAGATTCGTATATCTAGAATTCGCTTTAGAAAATGACTACTGACATTCCTTTTTCTACGATGAATGCCCCATTTGTCGCAGCACTGATTGTGGGACACCGCAGGAGGAGGAGAATAGCCAGGGCCTGCATTTTTTTTCCCTGGACCAGCCTTTTTGGGATGCCTGACGACCACGTCTATGGCAGGTATCAGTTTCCACCTCGTATCATCCTAGACCTTGTCAGGGAGTGGGAATATGACCTTACATCCCCCACCCTGTGCTCCCAAGCATTGAGCCCCTTGGAGAAGGTGCTCAATGTCCTGCATTTTTTGGCCACTGGGTCATTTCCGCAGACTACTGCCATAGTGGGGGGGGGGTCTCACAGGCAACGCAGTCACGCTACCTACACCAGGTGTTGGCAATCATCACTGCACGCCCCTCACTCCGCAGGCACATATACATGCCCAGAACACCCACAGAAAGGCAGGCCATGGTCCAGGACTTTTACAGGGTCGCACACTTCCCCAAAGTACTTGGTGCCATAGATTGCATCCATGTGGCCCTACGTCCACCTAGGGCCACTGAGCACATCTATCGAAACCGCAAGCACTGGCATTCCATCAACGTGCAGGTTGTATGCAATGCTAAAAGAATCATCAACTCTGTCTATGCAAACTACCCAGGCTCCACCCATGACAGTTTCATATACAGAATGTCCGCCCTGAGCCGGGCCCTGAAAGCTGGGCAGCATGGCGACACATGGCTCCTAGGTGAGTACAAATGCCTGTGCACATGCATGCAAGTCACACACAGACAAATACCCAAACCCTATTAATCTCAACTATTATCACCTCCCCAGGGGATAGTGCCTACCCTCTGAGCAACCACATGATGATGCCAATCCGGAACCCCACCACACCACCCCAGGTAAGATACAATGATGCCCATATTGCAACCATGGGAATAGTGGAGCGCACATTAGGAGTGCTCAAGTGACGCTTCTGCTCCCTTGACCGCTCTGGTGAGCAGCTACTATATGCACCCCCAGTAGTGTGCAGGATCATTGTGGCAGCATGTGTCCTGCACAATGTTGCAACACGGTGGGAGGTACCGGTGGACATGGTGGTGCCCCCACATCCCCAACCACAGGCACAGGCGCTGCCCATGACAGGGGACAGGGCACGTGGCGAGGCAGCCGGACCCAGCTTGTGGCCACATTCTTCACCTAAACTCCCACCCATGCAGAGTGCACACAGTCCTGGCACATACCAGGTGACAATCGATGATGACAAAGAGACAGTCAACTGTCACAACCTTACCCCCGTGAGAATGTTGCCATGGAAGTGCTACATTGTGTGCATCCCTAGCTACTTAAACATAACCAATCCTGTGTGACCAAAAGGAACACATGCAAGGTGTGTCTCACACACCCCTGCAAAACAGTCCATCACAATCCCTGGTATGTCACCCAAACCACATCACCCTTGTCTGCCACACCATGACATGGCATGCAATAGCAAAAGGCCAACACATGACCAATAATATACAAAGTGACTTGTCATAAATGAAAACTGGCATGAGACAATGATGCCTCACATGGAATCAGATGAAATGACTGACCAACAACCTCCCACACATACAAAGTCAGACACAAATGCTTTCCAACAGTCGTAGCATGAACACAACACTGAATGCCCGTTCACATGCACATTGGGCATGGCAAAATCCCGACTCCTGAACCCGTGTGCTGTGTGTGTCTCCTGCAACACACTGCTCAGCACACAGCACTTTGAGCAGCCATTGTGTTGCAGATACATCTTGAGCATCACATGAAAAAGACTAATGAAATCTACAACCAAATGTCGCATGTACAGGGTACCCAAATGGCAATAGATCATGTGCTGCATGGACACCGCGGGCCTGAGAATGCAATCTGTGTGCACCTGTGGCCATGGAAGGGTGGATGTACGTGTGACAGATCATTGTGCAACGGTGTGTGTCATTAGGGACTTGCACTCAATATATGCATGTGAAATCAAGTGACCCTCAGTGTCATGTATACATCACATGTGAACATTGGCCATGTGAACACCCAAGCATGTCAAACCACACCAATCCCCTGACACCTGAAAAGTAAAGACAACACAGGAACAGGCATTGAGCAGCACAACATATCATGTACATAGTACCCCACAGTTACAATGTCAGAGTGCCCAAAACACTGTAGGCCAAGCCAACTGTCCAACAACAAAAGGCCCTCCCTTACACATCACTGTAACCTTCTGAGCAACTGTCTCTGGGGTATGTAGCCTTCTCCCATCAAGCCTACCTGGCTACAGGATCACCCTACCCCTTGGTCTTCATGTTCCAGCTTGCGTGTAAATAGGGTCCAACCCCCTCAGAAGCCACCTTGACTGGTAAAAATGCCAAATCGCAGAGAACTCAAAGTAGGTAAACCCACAAACCAGGGAAAAAGGCTCCAGTAGATGACTTCAAGTAGCAGGAAATGTCAAAGCACATGAACAAGCACAATGATAGAACAACCAAGGTAGCACAGTTGAACAATGGTCCAGCAGGATGGGTACCATTTACGGTACATAACATAAAATGATGATGCAACTTCTGATGGGTACTGTCACAGCTCCGGTGTCCAGGCGCAGGTGTGGCACGAACCAACCACTCCCTCTGTGGTCTGGGCGCCTGCAATGTCAAACTAACACAGGCCTCTGAGACCCCGGCAGGGAAGGAGGCTCAGGGATATGTTGCATGGACAGGCATAGGCATTGACATTGGTATTCAGGATAACCGGAAAGAGGGGTGGGAGAGTGGATGTGGATTTGCAAGGGAAAGTAGGCGAAATACAACTATTTACAAAAACACATACTCAATTAGAGAAAACATGTTCATCATGCACATTGTACCAAATTAGTCAAATGCAAGCCAAAGAGAGACTTATTTCTGGGTGAGGGCTGGCCTCCTGCCTGCGCACTCTCAGGTCCGGTAACAGGAGCAGCTCAATGCTGCAAAGAGAGTGTGAGTTACTAATCTGAATGTGTGTTTACAACACACACACACACAACCCCATCCATGCCCCAAAGTAAGTGACTTCTCCACAAACAAACACCCCTGTCTGCTGCTATGTACCCATATGTTAGCTTGGCCCACCGATGGTACATACACTGTCAATGCAGTAAGGCCGGCTCATGTGGCCGTGCGGGAAATGGAAAACCAATGGGTCAAGAATCACACATGATACAATGGTGCCTGGGTGAGCTGCTAGACTCGTATAGCAAGGTGCAAGTTCAGTACAAGTTGTGTTCTGGCTGCCGCAGATTTAAATAGGAGGTGCACATGGCTATTTGCACATGCAAATGACATGCACTCACCACGAGTCTGAGCCTCGCTGGTTGTCCCTGTGCGCTGTATCAGTTTCTGGCTAGGAACGCTACTACCCTAATTACTCTGCTTCAATGGAGCAGGGGGTACTTGAGGATATGTTTGATGGCCCCTGCGTGTGCCCCTGACAACATGTAAAGCCACTTGGCATTTGGCCCTCAACGCATGTCAGCTGTACTGTGTGCTTCTTCAAAAATGCCTGGCAAAGCTCCCCAGCACTGGAGCTACTTAGCATCCATGTGCAAGTGGCCCGTCGGAAGGTAGTCTGCGGTGGGGGCCCTTGTGTTGCTCACCTTGCCAGGAGCTCCTGGAAACACGTCTGCTTCTGTCGGACGTCTGAGCACAAGCCCTGGGCTTCTGCTTGCGCACACATCCACACGTCTGCACCACCGAACATGGCCAGTTATCTGGATTAGTCGTCCCTGTGTCTGCTGGCAAAGGTAGTCTGGGGGCTCATCTTCCTGCAGAAAGGGCATTAAATAAATCAATAAGGCTGGAAAGTTCCCTGTGTGTGTGTCTACATGCTGGTTGTCACTGGGCCAGGTTACAGACCTACATCCAAACTCCTCCCACCATCAGTGTCACTTTGACAGGCCAAGGGTGCAGGCTACTGTCTACAGCATGAAGTGCATCAAGCACATATACAGGCAAGAAAATAACATACATCACAATCCACATCAATTAATGGAGACATCAATCCCATACCCAAATTGATTACAGACATGGGGTGGATACAATGCAACCAATCCCCACTAGGGTTGTTAACACAAGTAGTACAGCAGCAGACAGACCACAGTTATTAAGAAAGTCCAAAGCCCTTGTGTACAATTTTATAACACAAAACCATCCTAGCGAGCCCATGGATAAGGGAAGCAGGAGTGGCCTATGTGAGTCAGGACCCCAAGCTTAAAAAACATACACAAGACAAGCTTGAAGGGCCCAGCTGGAACAGATAGTGGATGCTTTCAAAAGCCACAAAGCACCACACCGTCATATGAATGCACAATCGACAAACAATATTAAACTATATTAACCAATTAAACTAACAATAAACAACCTACATACCCTAATTAAAATAACCATCAAATAAATAATATTGACTAACTAAACAAAAAGCAAAAATCAAAAATGGCCACATACGACCCGGGCGAGGGGGGCACTCAGGAGGGAGGAGATACAGGGAGCTCCTCAACACCCACATGCGATGATGTTGAGACAAAAAAAAAAACCTCCATGGGCTCAACGCCTGCACAGCGTGACTTGTGTGGGAGATATCATGTTGTCCGAGTCTGCCTCATCCTGATAAGGAGGATGTGGGCCAGGAGCCTGAACACGCCTAGGCGCAGCAAGTATGCCGGACGGGTGAGCCTGGTTCTGTGCAGCAATGACACGCAGGTCTGCATGCAGAACCTCCCGTGATACACGTGCTTCCTCTTGCAAGGTAACACATGTAACACAGAGTTCTTCCTGCGTGGTTTGGCTGGACAACTGATGCACCTCCCGGCAAGCACGCAGCTCAGCCGAGATGGTACGCTCAAGCTGCTCAAACCTCTCCTCTGACCACACCCTCTGGAACATCAAGAGGGCACCCAGAATGGATCTGAGGGACTCATACTCAGCCCTCAGGGCCTCCATGTGTGCCTCTGCGTGAGCAGTAATTGCTTGACGCAGAGACAACATTTCAGCCTGGCGTGCCCTTTCAGAGGCCGCCATGCCCAGCCTGAGCGAGTGGGCCGTGGACTGCGCTGCCTGCCGCTGGAGAAGCACCTGCCTATCAGGGGGGAGCACGGATTGGGCCACACGTTCCATGCTCACAGCGATGTTATCAAGTGCTGCCCCCTGACGTTCTGAATTGGCAGTCATGTCTTGCTTACACTCAGTATACCTCGGTGGTGCGCGGCCACTGCGTTGCTGGGCTTGACACCTGCGGGACCCAAGGACCGGGCGTCCTTGTTGGGTTGGTACCGCCCGGGGCTGCACGACTACATGCCCCTGTCTACGTGATGCCCCAGGCACATCAGCGACTGGTGTGGATGGTGACCCTGCGTCCTGATCCACCACAGGCGGAGGTCCCACCACTGTCTGGCCCCTCAGTGCAGGTGTCACGGACAGAGAAGTGTCCACATCAGAATAACTCACCCCTGACGTATGGACCTGATGCACATCCAACTCGACATGGTCGTCAGAGTGGTCATCTGGGCTGGACTTATTGTCAGCCAAAGACAAGATGGTCTGTAGCACACGTGGGTTCTTGTGTTCTACCACCCCACAACCCCCACTTGTGCCAGGTTGCGGTTGTGATAACAACCCTGTGCCTGGCATAACAACACCATCCTCTGGCTCCATTGCATCATCATCTGAAAAGTGGAGAGAAGAAAACATTAGTACACATGTTAGAAGCACATAACACACTCACACATGGACATCACACAGACAGCCAACACATGAAGCAGACATGTCACACACAAAAGAGAACCTGCCATTCATGCCTGGTCAATTTGGCATTGCATCAGTGAGTACGCATGTAGAACGATGTTACATGGCTCAGAAGTGGGTTGATGCAGTGCAGAACATGTGTACGTTACTCACTATCTACATGAACAAGTACTTGATGTGTATCAAAAAACGTGAAGGCAGGGCATGGGCAAGTTCAGGCATCATGTGCAATGTGCATGCAATGGGTTGCATGGCTACAAGCAACCCCCCCTCCCGAGTGAAAATGCAGGGATGCCTTGCATGGTAGCAAAAGGTTGACCAGAGACCTGTGTATTGGCAGACAGTGTTGACTAGCATCAATGTCATCAACTGAGTCAACTGACAACACAGCAGATGATGATGGAACAGTAAGCAGGACACATGACGAACCCTGAGAAGTACACCCATGTGCGCAAAACCCTCTACACCAGTTGGACAGAGTCAGTGGGCCTGAAACTGGGGGAGGACTGTGCCCCACACAGACTGTGACACCCTAAACATGTGTGTGATGCAGGACTAGGCCAGAGTGGGCATGGGATGGCTGAAGATATGCCATGAAATGTTGCTCATCAAAGACACGTACCACAATGATCATCCATTCAAGAACACATAGGGGCATGCATGGAATGCACATGGAGCATGAATGGGCACTCATGTCCCTGCGGAGCATCTGCCATCTGCACAGTCCAAGTGACACACCCTGCATGAAGGGCAGAGGATGTACCCCACTGCATGTGTCTGGCCGGTTGGCTGGTAGAAGTCAACATGTACACAGGAGGCTTGAACAGGCCAATGCAGTTCGCCAAAATGATGCACGCCAGTGCAATGGTGTAATTGGGGTGCAGGGAGGGTGAAGGGGCAATGGGGGCATGCCTACGTGGAGTCCCTGCATGCAGGCAGAGTACACATGCACGTCAATTATGCAATGACATAGTCCAAGTGCTGAGAGGAAAGACACCCCTGGCTACATGAAGAAGGGCCAGTGAGCTGGAACATGGACCGGAGGGGAATCTGGGTGACTAGCATGTGAGTAGGGTGCAAGTGTGGTGATGAGGACAGTCCCCGTCTGCTCTACATGTCCACCATCCTGCACAGCATGCAAGCATCAGTGAAGCATTGCATGACTAGCACATGAGAACCATGTACACATTGCATGTAGTGGCAGTCAAGCACAACACATCACACAGGCACACCACACATGGGCTGAACATACACGCAACAACACTCACTGGACGGGGCATCAAAGTCCTGCATCTCTCCCACTCCTTCGACCAATTATTCTGGTATGAACTCCGCAACGAGTGCCTCGTGCGGAGTGAGGTCATCCTCCTCAGGTGGTGGCCCACCGCCAGTCACGAGAGTCATGTTGTAATTTGAGGCACGCTTGGATTTAGTGCTGCGTTTGAGGTCATTCCAATGCTTCTTGCACTCGGCAGCTGTGCGCACCTCATGGCCGAATGCACTCACACCCGCGACATGCTTCCAGTGGGTATTCCGATGGGCAGCCGTAATTTTACAATTCGGCCCCACTAGCATGTCACGGCTGTGGGCCCGCATGTAGTCCACAAGGCAGTCCAATTCCTGCGCACAGAAAGGCTTCTTCCTTGTCGTGTTGACGTGCAGGAGGCCGTGCCTGTGTCTGGGGTCCCAGCCTGTGCTGCAGATGCAACCTTCCTCCGCTTGGATAATGGTGCGGACCCTGGCTGGCGAATGCCGCCCTGATCAGTATGGCCAGTGGCACTGAGGATTGAACCAAGGGAGTGGCAGGTGGAAGGACGACCGAAGGCCTGACTTGCGTCAGTGGTTGCTGGGTGCCCTGGAATGGGGCCTGCGCAGCAACATCTGCTGTGCCCGGGTCATTGACCACGACTGTCCTGGTTGGTAGACTCTCAACTGGGTGTTGTTGGCTGCATCTGCCCCTGCACTTGCCAACACCCGGCTAGTCGGAGCAGTAGATGACATCACTGCTCCAGGGACAAGTGTCTCGGTCAGGGCAGCCCTGCGTGCACCTACAGTCTTCCTCCTGACCTGCTGGACATCCTCCATGGACTCTTCAAGTGCCAACGCAGCCTGCGCTGGCAGACCCTGAGCCTGGGTGGTGGTGTCGACAGCAGCACCTGCAGCTACCACTACCCTTGGGCCCGTGGCAGTCGATGAAACGCACTGCCGGGTCACACGGGCACCAGTGCCAGATGCAAGAACTGCATCTCCTGGAGCCGCAGGGGGTGGTGGCATGACTGCACCAACATGAGGCACAACATCGTCCTGAGCTGGCGCACCCCTGCCTCTTCCCCCTCTGCAGCCACCCTGGAGTCCCCCTACTCCCTGGTCACCCCGGCCACGTCCCTGACCACACCCGCCACGAGAAGTACGCCCAGCTGAGGTGCCCCTCACCTTTGGTGGCCTCCCAACCATGGCACAGATGGAGTAGTGTCGGCACATATGGAGAAGTGCCAATGGGAGGTGTACACGACAATTGTCCTGTGCAATTGGGGTGAAGGGGGTTGGATACAAGATGTTATAAGCACTCCTGCACCTGCAAGGCAGTATGTGACCCCGGTGATGAAGTGACGGGTCACGCAACGCTCAGGCACCCCAAAACTGCAGTAAAACCGTGCACGTACCCCGGTAGCCCACGTATGTGGAATTAACCTCCCCCAGTACGCAGTGGCACCCAGGGACACGAAAAACATGTACGTGTTGGACATGCAGGCTACTATGACCTCGAAAACGGGGATGCGATACACAGGGGCACCCACAGTGGGAAAAATAGCGTGCGCAACTCACCGTTAGACTAATTTGATAATGAAAAACACGTGTAGCCAATACCCCCGCCAAAAGAAGAGATACGTCCTTGCTCCGCTGTGAAGTGGTGATGGTGCGTGAAACATCACAAAGTAGCAACACACACGTCAGTCTCCACGAAAGGCACGTACAGCGAACTGCTGGGAGCTGCTCACCTTTAACCTGTGCTGAGGGAAACACCCGCGCGCATCACGTCACTTACGCACATAAGCCCTTTCCTCGGATTACACGCATTGACATGCAGACGTGCTGTTTTTTCACGTGCTGAATCACTATGCACCCGTCACAAGGGAAATGCCCGCACGTGTAACGTCACAAACACGCTTATGCGCTAAGATCCTTTCCTCGATTTACACACTGACGTGCACTTTTTTCACGTGCCAAATCACTCCGTATCAAGCTGGCCACGCAACAACACACGGAAGACCACGCTCCTGCCCAAAAGGCCATTTTCCTGCCCCCAGAGCCCCGAGCACGCTCCCACCTGCCATCTGCTGCTGCCTGCCTGCCTGCTGCCCACGTGCCCTGCTATTTGGTGCCTGCACGTCAGCCATCTGCAGGGGTCCAGTTGCTGTGTCCACCCCTGCTGGAACAGAAGACTCCCGACCGGGATACCATCGCTCCAAAACCCAGCCCCAGGACCCAGTTGCCCACCCACACCTGCTTCGGTGGTCGCTGTGTCGGGGCAAACACCATCCGAGACCACTGGCGACCCCCAGCCACAGAGGCAGAGGGCCACCAGCTTCAGCAACAAGGAAGTTGGTGTCCTGGTGGAGCAAGTTCTGGGGTATTATGATGCCCTCTTCACACCATCACGCGCCAACAAGGAAGGACGGGAGAGGATCTGGGAGGACTAGTGGTTGCCATCCACGCGGAGGGGGTGGCAACCCGCGACATCAAGCACGTCCGGAAGCGCTGGGAGGACTTCAGGTCCAGGACCCTCAGCAAGGCCCGGTGCCTCATGAAGGCAGAGGATGCAGAGGGGTGCCGGGTCAGCCGGAGCAACATCCAGATGAGGGTCCTGGAACGCATTAGCCCAACGCTCCACGCCCAGGTCCTTGACAGGCAGACCCATCTGGAGTTGAGCGGTAAGTGGCCATGCATTGCTGTGTGAAACAGGGCATGTTGCAGTGTGCTGGTAGTCAGCTGGTTGCCTGTATGTGTGACATGGGCCATGTATGGATGTGTGTGTGCAGGGACATCATGGTGCTGCATGTAAGACCAGTCATGCAGGAACCACATGGATGGTGCATGTGTTCCGATGCAACATGGTGAGGTGCATGCGGAATGCACACATGAATGCATGCCTTTCTCTGTTCTTGGACATGGATGGGGGGTGGGAGATGGGTGCTGCTCTCATGTACATTTATGGTGTACATGTCTGTGTGTCTGAGAAGCGTGTTTGTGACTTTGAAACGCCATGGATACATGACCCATGTCCGTGACAATGTGTTGATTCACTTATGCAGTCCAGTCACCCTTGTATCCACTGTGTCTGTGGTGTACGAGCCCTGATGCATGACCCTCTGGTGATGTGTGTGAATGGGATCAGTATGAGCCATGATGCATGTGAGTTTGAAGCCAAGCCTTTATGTCAATAGAGGCCCTTGTACATGGATGCTGATGTTGATTTCATGCGCCGTGCCTGTTTCTGCATGTGTGTTGCCTACATTGACCCATGAGTTGTGGAGGGACAGGATGGAAGTGACTTCTGACAGTGCCACTCATGTGTTATTGCTTCCTGTCTAGGAGACTATTGTACAGTACCCTGATGCTTGTGATCCATGTCTCCCTCTATGCAGCATTGAGTGAAGAAGAGGGCGGAGACGGTGCTTTGGAGCAAAGCGGGGGGATGCCTCCACCAGGCGGAGATGCAAGGCCCAGCCACCCTCCCAAGAATTGCCATCATCCGGGAGCGAGGGGACTGGTGTTGCGTCTGACACTACGGCTGTAGTGGAAGGGCCGGGTGAGCCCCCACAGGGGCTTGCAATGGTGGAAGATGGTGCAGAGACATCCAGGTTGGTGGTCTCTACAGAGGAGGAGGAGCCCGCTACTGAGCCGCACATGGGGCCTGGTGGGGGTAGTACCACTGGTGCAAATGGTGCAGTCCAGGGCCAGGGGCAGGAGGCAGCACAGGTTGCCGCGGAGGGGCCTGTGCATGTCGCTGTCCCTGACCATGTAACTGCACCACCATGCACCAGCAGGGTTGCCCCGCCCCAGGCCCGTCCACAGGTAGGGGGGAGGCCCACGTCATCTGGCTCTCCACTACCTGCGGCGAGGAGTCCCATGACCGTATGGGCTCCGTCCTGATTGGTGTCGCGCTGCACACGTGTGTCATTTGTGATGACGTGGGTGCTTCCTGGGGGGACCACGCACGCCATCATGAAGAGCTGCGAGGCAACGTGGCACAGTTGGGAGGGGCCATGGTCGGAGGGTTCCTACATGTGTTGCGCACTCTGGTGGACCTCATTCCTCTGTGGAGACTATGCACCAGTCGTTCTCCCTCCCGTCTTTCGGCCCCGATTCCACCAGGGCCACCTGTGGACCTGGCCTGACCAACACAGCCAGCTTGGTGGAGATCCCATCCCTGCCACAGTCGGGAGTCGGAGGTTCAGCAGGGGTGGACACCCCACCAACTGGAGACCAGCAGATGGAGGATGTGCAGGCATCATCGGACAGGGCACATGGACAGCAGCAGGCTCAAGGTGGGAGCGATGATGGCTCGGGGCCATCAACATTAGAGGGGCAGGCATCGGCCAGAGGGCAGGAGAACCCTGGAATGGGAGTGTCTTCCGTGTGGCTGCGGTTGGGCCAGTGGATAGATGCGGAGCGGCGGCGGGCGGACGAGGCGCGGCTCACCATGGTCAGGGCACAGTTCTCCATGCGCCGGGCGTTGAGGCAGGCTGAGTGCCTCGAGGCAACTCGCAGGGAGTTAGAACAGGCCATGACTGCATCCCTGCGAGACCTCGGGGCCAGGGCAGAGGCCCGCCTCCGGGACATCGACATGGAGTACGATGATGGCCTGGCCCAGAACATCGCAGAGTGAGCCGTAGGACTTGCCCGCCGCCATTGTATATAGTTAGTTAGTGTTAGGTTTCCTTTCTGTTTTTATTTGTTTGGGGACGCTTGGACAATGCCCCACGTTTTTGTATATAGTTCTTCATTAGGTGTTTTTTTTTTTATAGGTTTCATTTCATTCGTTGGGCTCATGGACCCTGGAATCAATCTTTGTACATAGATGAACTGTGAATTTATGAAAAAAAATGTATTTAAAATCATCATTAACCGACCCGAAATGAGGAATGGTCCACCAACAGCAGACCGGTAAGTGTTATGGTGGAACATTAGGCTTTCCTCATATGTTCCTTCTGCTCACCTTTTGTCTCTTCTTCTCTCCCCTAGGCGCAGAGATGTGGCGACCGGTGCAGACAGTCGCGGTGGAGCCAGAAGAACTCCCAATGACAGGTGAGTGAAGTGCGGCGCTGCAGCGAGCAACGCAGTGCTTTTAAATGAAAGTCTTTTCTCAGGAACGCTGGCGTGAAGGTTCCGGATGCAGGTAAGAAGTTTGATAAAATTCTTGGTTTTCACCTTTCTCTTCTCTTCTTTCCTTACAGGTGTTCCAGGATCGAGGCGGCCGTGGCTGGAGACCAGATGCAGGAGCAGACACGGTGAGCGTTCAGCTGCTTGGATGCAGAACAACGCGAAGCGTGAGCTACTGTCTGGGCGTGGCTTAAATAGCCCCCAAAGTAGTTCCAGGTAAGTATCCTTCCCTGGCCACGCCCGAGTGGCAAAATAGTCCCAATGAAAAAATAGTACCTTTCAGGTCTCAGGGAGGCCTGAAACTTGCAGCATGGTCTGCATCAGGTGAGTGCACAAAACACCTTCCTTTATGAGCCTGGCGCCTATGGCGCCAGGACTGATGGCCAACATAAGCCTGGCGCCAACATAAGCCTGGCGCCAACATAAGCCTGGCGCCAACATAAGCCTGGCGCCAACGGCGCCAGGACAGAGTCCAAAGAGCCCCGGGGGCATGATGCCTGCTCCCGGGGTTGCTGGGCCTGGCCTGGTGCTCCGGGGGTAGGCATCATGACAGCACTCCCCCCAAGGCCCCTCCCAAGGTCGTTCCCTCTGGAGGTTTCGGTTTGTTTAGGAAATTCCGATGGAACCTTTTTACCAGCCGAGGTGCATGTACGTGGTCGCTGGGTTCCCAAGACCTTTCCTGAGGCCCGTACCCTTTCCAATCAATTAGATAGAAAAGTTTTGATTTTGAGATCTTAGAATCCAAAATGTTCTTCACCTCGAATTCAGGCTCCCCATCTATCTGGATTGGTTCTGGTGGCTTTATTAATCTGGTTCCTGGTTGCACTGGTTTCAAAAGTGACACATAAAAAACGGGGTGAATCCGCATGTTAGCTGGTAGATCGAGCTTGACTGCCACTGGGCTAATTATAGCTTTGATCGAGTAAGGGCCCAAATACCTTGGATTAAAAGTTCGAGGTCCCTTGAGCAATAAGTGTTTGGTAGCCAACCATACTTGATCTGCTATTTGGTATGGAGGCGCCTCACTCCGATGCAGATCCGCATTCTTTTTGTATTTCCCTTTCACTTGTTGCAAATGTGCAGTTGCATCCTTGAAGGCTTGAGTTATCGTGGAATGCAAATGGTCCACTGCGGGCATTTCAAGGCTCAGAGGTGAGTCCAGGTCTGAAGTACGAGGGTGATGTCCATATAGGGTATAAAAGGGGCTTTGTCCAGTTCCAGAATGTACCGAGTTATTGTATGCATATTCGGCCACCCATAAAATATCCTTCCAATTACCCTCCGATTGGTGCAACATACATTGTAGGTATTGTTCAAGGGTCTGGTTCTTTCTCTCCGTCTGACCATCGGTCTGTGGGTGGTGGCTGGTTGAGAGTCTTATGTCGATTTGTGCCAGTTGACAACACTTTCTCCAAAAATGAGAAATAAACTGGCTTCCCTGGTTGGAGACTAGTATGGACGGGAATCCATGCAAACGGATGATATTTTCGAGGAATTCCTTGGCTAGGACAGAAGCTGAAGGTAATCCTTTCAACGGAATAAAATGGGCCATCTTGGAAAATAAATCCACCACAACCAGAATAGTATTGTATCCATTACAAGGGGGCAGGTCCGTGATAAAATCTAGTGACAAGGTGTGCCAAGGTGCTGGTGGAATGTCTAAAGGCTGAAGAAGACCGGGGGGTTTTGTCTTTTGGCCTTTGTTTTGGGCGCAAACTCCACAGGACATCACGAAAGATTTAATATCCTTTCGCCAGGAAGGCCACCACAATTGTCGTTTAAGTTTTTCCTCAGTTTTGGCAATGCCAGGATGTCCTTCCATCAGGGTATCATGATGACGGGAAATAACTAGTTCTTGCAATTCCTTTTCTGGCAGAAATAAGCGTCCTTGGAAGTAAGGTAGGCCATCGTTGACCGAAAAGTAAGACCCCCTTTGGATCCAATCCTGCAAGGCTGTAGAGTCCAGGAGTTGTTTTACCCGTGCTTGAATGTCTTCAAGGGTTTGTAAAGAGGTTATCCCCAAAATTATTTGTTCGGGAATTATCGGCACAGGTTCTGAGTTTGTGTCTATTTCTCCCATTCCTATTCGAGATAGCGCGTCCGCTTTGCCATTCTTACAGCCGGGGCGGTAAGTGATTACAAAATCGAACTCATCAAAGAACAAAGCCCATCGGAGCTGACGTGACGCTTGAGCCTTGGCAGTTTTTAAATATTGTAAGTTTCGGTGATCAGTGATCACGGTGATGGTATGACTGGCGCCAAGAAGATAATGCCGCCAAGCCTTAAAGGCGGACTTAATGGCTAATAATTCCTTGTCGGTGATTGCATAATTTACCTCAGGCGGCGAGAACTTTCTGGACCAAAATGCTACGGAGTGCAGTTGGTTGGTTTCAGGGTCTCTCTGAGACAGGACAGCTCCCATGGCTAAGCTGGACGCGTCGTTTTCGACTATATATGGGAGATCGGGACGCGGGTGCTTCAAAATAGGTGCGGACGTGAATTTAGCTTTCAATTCCTGAAAGGCCTGTTCAGCTTCCTCGGTCCATTCGAAGCGTTTATTTTTTCGCAAGAGTGCAGTGATGGGTTGTACCACACGAGAAAATTCCGGGATAAATCTGTGATAAAAATTAGCAAAACCAAGCATGCTTTGGACACCTTTCACCGAACTAGGTGATGGCCATTTGAGGATGGCATCCACTTTTCGTGAGTCCATTCGGACCCCTTTAGGTGTCAGGATGAATCCAAGAAACTCAACCTCGGTGGTATGGAAAATGCACTTTTCCAGCTTTGCAAACAGTTTGTGCTGGCGCAATTTCTCAAGGACAGCCCTGACATGCTTTCTGTGATCAGATTCCGAAGAAGAGTACACAAGAATGTCATCGATATATACGACAACACAAACATCGATGAGTTCCCGAAGGACATCGTTCATGAAGAATTGGAAGGCAGCAGGCGCGTTGCACAACCCGAAAGGCATCACCTGGTATTCGAATAATCCATATTTTGTACCGAAGGCCGTTTTCCATTCGTCGCCTTCTTTTACTCGCACCAGATGATAAGCCCCCCAGAGATCTAACTTGATGTATACGCAAGCGTCCTTCACCTGGTCAAGGAGTTCAGGGATCAGAGGCAGAGGGTAACGGTTTTTAACAGTTATCTGGTTCAATGCGCGGTAGTCGATACAAGTTCTAAGGTCGCCTTCTTTTTTGGGCACGAAGAACAAAGCCGAGGATGCCGGAGACTTTGACGGGCGAATGAAACGATTGGCTAGGTATTGATCTAAATATTGTCTCAAATGCAGATTCTCAGGTTCAGTAAGGGCATAAATCCTGCTACAAGGGGGTTGTGCACCGGGCACCAGATCGATTTGGCAATCGTACGATCTGTGGGGAGGTAACGTGTTGGCCTGTTCCTTTTGGAAGACGTCCTGAAAGTCTTGGTATTCCGGAGGTAGTTGCATGGAGACAGAGGTTACAGACGCTAGACTAATCTTCAGATTTTCTCGGTAGCAGGTTTGTGCACAATCCGGGAAGGTTATTCTCTTCGCTCGCCAATCAATTCGAGGATTATGTGTCTCTAACCAAGGGATTCCGAGAATAACCTGAAACTGTGGAGCCTTGATTACATCAAACACAACTGCCTCCCGATGGCCGTCCGGACCTATAAGTGTCACCTCAGCAGTGGAATGTGTTACCGGTCCAGAGGCAATTTCGGTTCCATCGACTGTGGTGATGACATCTTTGCTGGTTTAAGGACGCAGAGGGAGGTTAATCCTAGAGACCAATTCACAATCCACATAATTTCCTATAGCCCCACTATCGATGTATGCCTTTATTGCATGCAACCGCTTAGGCTGTTCCGGATCTACGAGGACCATTGGCACAATGAAATGCGAGGTCTGAGAGTTAGTTTTCAAGCTCGGCAAGCGGACCCCTACGCTTGTCGGGCGTGGTCGTTTCCTGAAACAGTGTCTTCATGGTTTTTATCAGCGGCTCCTACCACCTTCTTGGGCGGTTTTGCCGGGCCATCTCGTAGAAAGTGTCCAGAGGACCCACAGTAAAGACATAATTGCATCTGATGTCTTTTTTCACGTTCTTTTTAAGTTAAAGGTCCTTTAACCCCTCCGATTTGCATAGGCTAAGAGACATCAGCACCCTTGGGGTTAGCGTGGGTCTTGACCAACACCCGGGTCTCAAACTTGGACCGATCTGTTTTTCTGTTTTGAAGTCTGTGATCCAATTGGCCACTAAGTCTATATATTCTGTGCATTCTTGGGGCGGATTTACAACTTGGGCCAGGACATCTTTAAGTTCTCCGCATAGACCTTGATAAAATAACGTGATTCTTTTATCCTCTGGCCACCCAGTTTCCACAATTAGTCTATTAAAGGTTGCAATGTAGGAAAGGTGGTCCTGATTGCCCTGTCGCAGGGATAGGAGTTTGTCATCCAGAGTCTGCCCCTGAGAGTGTCGAGCAAATAACCTTTCCATGCTTGCTTGAAATCCTTGAAAATCACGGAGAATCGGGTCATCTTGAGTAACCAGTGGAACTGACCAATCGGCAGCACAGCCGCTGAGATATGACAATACAAAGGCTACCTTGGTCTGGTCATTAGGGAAGGTCCCAGGTTTGCATAGGAAGTGCAAACGACACTGATTCATGAATACGGCGAATCGTTTGGGGTCCCCAGCAAAGCGTTCGGGTGGGGCCAGCGCCATGTTTCCAGGTAGATGAATCTGCACAGGGTTACTGGGAACCACAGGAGCGGGGTTCCCCCCGGAACCGGGTAGAGTAGTGTGTCCAGCTTGACCTTGCAAAAACTGTCTAGCCAGGTCATCAGTTCTTTGCTTTGATACAATCACTTCCCTCCTGAGAGCATTTGTCTCTTGACGAGCGGCGTGTACTTCGGCCCGTAATTCCCCCAGTAGTTGGGCCAACTGACCAGTCTCAGAAGTTTCCATAGCGCCTGGGTGGGAATTTGTAGGAAGGCTTCGCGTTCTGTAACGCTCACCTGACTCCCACGGAGGAGCTGGTCTAGTCTGGGTTGCTGTGGCCTCTTCGAGCGTGATGCGCAGAACTCGGAACACCGACTGAACAGGACCCTCAAATCTTGCTTGTCTGGCCCGTAGGAATATCCTTCTGCAGATGAGAAAGGGGATTAACAGACTGCAGAATAGTGTGCTTGCTCTCCCCTTCCCCCCCTTCGTTCTTCTCTAACTTCCTCCGAAATCCCCGGTTGAAGCTCACCTTATGGTTTGAAAGGATGAACTCTCCATCCTGCTTCTGGTGCAGGGGCGCGTGTTTGTCCAGTTACTTCACTGGTTTTCAGAATGGCACTGGCAAAATCCACTTGACTTTTCCGAGCGGAACGCCGTAAGTATGAAGATTACAAAAGTTCAAGTGTAGAGCCTCCTTTTCTGTTGCCTTCCTAACCTGTGATCTGTCCTTTATTTCAGGTGCAGAATGAAGGCGATGCGTTGAGGGATTGAATTGCCGATGGTAAACTCAGGTGAGTTAGAGATGGGGGCGATCCCTCTTAATGTCTTTATATTCCTCCAGTAATGTCTTTTGTCCTTTCCCCATAGGGGCCGGGGTGCGGTACCTGTCAACGAAGCGGCGCCGACCCGAAATGAGGAATGGTCCACCAACAGAAGACCGGTAAGTGTTATGGCGGAAAATTAGGCTTCACTCATATGTTCCTTCTGCTCACCTTTTGTCTCTTCTTCTCTCCCCTAGGCGTAGAGATGTGGCGACCGGTGCAGACAGTCGCGGTGGAGCCAGAAGAACACCCGAGGACAGGTGAGTGAAGCGCGGCGCTGCAGCGAGCAACGCAGTGCTTTTAAATGAAAGTCTTTTCTCAGGAACGCTGGCGTGAAGGTTCCGGATGCAGGTAAGAAGTTTGATAAAATTCTTGGTTTTCACCTTTCTCTTCTCTTCTTTCCTTATAGGTGTTCCAGGATCGAGGCGGCCGTGGCTGGAGACCAGATGCAGGAGCAGACACAGTGAGCGTTCAGCTGCTTAGATGCAGAACAAAGCGAAGCGTGAGCTACTGTCTGGGCGTGGCTTAAATAGCCCCCAAAGTAGTTCCAGGTAAGTATCCTACCCTGGCCACGCCCGAGTGGCAAAATAGTCCCAATGAAAAAATAGTCCCTTTCAGGTCTCAGGGAGGCCTGAATCTTGCAGCATGGTCTGCATCAGGTGAGTGCACAAAACACCTTCCTTTATGAGCCTGGCGCCTATGGCGCCAGGACTGATGTCCAACATGAGCCTGGCGCCAACGGCGCCAGGACAGAGTCCAAAGAGCCCCTATAAGGGGCCGCTGGGCTTTTACCCGGGGGCATGATGCCTGCTCCCGGGGGTGCTGGGCCTGGCCTGGTGCTCCGGGGGTAGGCATCATGACAATGAGGACTTACCGGAGCATTCCGAGTTCGAATGGCCCGGTAATTCCTCACTCGAGGACATGGACACGGTTCATCCCCATTCCCATTTCAGCCCCCATAGGGCTGAATGGGAATGGGAGAGGGAGTAAACAACGGGCCATTACGAGATGGCCCGTTGTTTGCTCCCTCTTCCCCGCGCGGGACCCGGTATGCACGCCTGGTTTTCCCAGGCGTGCTTAACGTGTCCTGCGAGGGGACCTCGTAATGTGGCGGAACGTGTTGTACGGCGCCGTTTAACCCGTTCCGCCAGGGTCGTAATGAGGCCCATTGTGATTTATTACTTCCATGTGTAGTATTCGCTAATTGGTTTACTGCATGTCACAATGTGGGTTTACACAATCACTGGCACCCAGTGTGTGTGTGTGACAGACATGTGTTGATGTACATAGTTTACTTTTGGTTTGTGTCATGAAATAGGCTTTTCAGTGTGGGGTGGATGGGAAACTTGATTGGGTCTCAAGACTGGGGTGGCGTGCAGTGGTATTTTGTTGGACATGAGGCCCATGAATGTGCATCTTTATGACATGTTGAGGGGGGACATGAGTCGGGGCCTGCTGGCAGGTGCCCGTCAATGCTGCATGGGTGGGGGTTCTGGGGGACATGAGTCGGGGCCTGCTGGCAGGTGCCTGTCAATGCTGGATGGGTGGGGGTGCTGGGGGACATGAGTGGGGGCCTGCTGGCAGGTGCCCGTCAATGCTGGATGGGTGGGGGTGCTGGGGGACATGAGTCGGGGCCTGCTGGTAGGTGCCCGTCAATGCTGGATGGGTGGGGGTGCTGGGGGACATGAGTCGGGGCCTGCTGGCAGGTGCCCGTCAATGCTGGATGGGTGGGGGTGCTGGGGAACATGAGTCGGGCCTGCTGGCAGATGCCCGTCAATGCTGTATGGGTGGGAGTGCTGGGGAACATGAGTCGGGGCCTGCTGGCAGGTGCCCGTCAATGCTGGATGGATGTGGGTGCTGGGGGACATGAGTCGGTGCTCACTAGTGCATGGTGACATGTGGGCTGGCTGGGGGACTTGCCCAGGGTGGATGGGCTGCCTACGGGACATGACCAGGGGTGCAGTGTAATCCCCTGTGGTGTGGGCTGTCTGCAGGGGCTGGGGAGGGGGTAGAGGACACACCTGGGAGGACTCACACTGCCAATTCATGTGCGAAACTCCCAGCGCACCCCTCAGAATAGTCGTACCCCGCTCTGCAAGCGGAATCGAGTGTGAGACTCCCAGCGCACCCCCCAAATACACGTAGCTCACTCGCACAGGGCCTATTGCATGTGAAACTTCCAGCGCACCCCTGAAATACACGTACCCTGCTCGCACAGGGCCTATCGCATGTGATTCTCCATGCGCACCCCTCATAATACACGTACCCTGCTCCCCAAGGCCTATCGCGTGTGATTCCCCAGAAATACATGTACCCCACTTGCACAAGGCCTTTCGCGTGTGATTCTCGACGCGCACCCCTCAGAATACACGTACCCCGCTCCCCAAGGCCTATCGCGTGTGATTCTCCATGCGCAACCCCGAAATACACGTACCCCGCTCGCACAAGGCCTTTCGCGTGTGATTCTCCACGTGCATCCCTCAGAATACACGTACCCCGCTTCCCAAGGCCTAACGCGTGTGATTCTCCATGCGCACCCCTCAGAATACACGTACCCCACTCCACAAGGCCTATCATGTGTGGTTCATCACGCGCACCCCCGAAATACACATACCCCACTTGCACAAGGCCTTTCGCGTATGATTCTCCCCGTGCACCCCTCAGAATACATGTACACCACTCCCCAAGGCCTATCGCGTGTGATTCTCCACGCGCACCCCCGAAATACACGTACCCCTCTCGCACAGGGCCTATCGCGTGTGAAACTTCACGCGCACCCCAGAAATACACGTACCCCGCTCGCACAGGGCTTATCGCGTGTGATTCTCCACGCGTACCCCTCAGAATACACGTACCCCACTCCCCAAGGCCTATCGTGTGTGTTTCTCCACGTGCACCCCTCAGAATACATGTACCCCACTCCCCAAGGCCTATCGCGTGTGATTCTACATGCGCACCCCAGAAATACACATACCCCACTCGCACAGGGCTTATCGCGTGTGAAACTTCACGCGCACCCCAGAAATACATGTACCCCGCTCGCACAAGGCCTTTCGTGTGTGATTCTCCCCGCGCACCCTCAGAATACACGTACCCCGCTCCCCAAGGCCTATTGTGTGTGATTCTCCACCCGCACCCCCAAATACACGTACCCCGCTCGCAAAGGGCCTACGCGTGTGATTCTCCGCAAGCACCCCCCAAATACATGTACCCCGCTCGCACAAGGCCTATCGCGTGTGATTCTCCATGCGCACCCCCGAAATACACGTACCCCGCTCGCACGAGCCCTGTCGCGTGTGATAATTCCAGCGCACCCCAGAAACGTTCCCCGCTTGAGTAATTGCAGTGTAGCGGACCTGTAAACTGGTCCAGGGTTAGCGTGGCCCTTTGCGCTGCATTGGGGATTTCAATGGCTTTTCTTTGTGCAAGGGGCGTTCTGTTCTTGGGGGCGTAACTGGCGCTGCGGGATGTTCTCTGCGCCAGCGCTCATTATGGCTTGGGAATTCTATGAATACGCTGTGCACCAGACTGCTGTTTAGCACACACGGCTGGCGCACGCTGGCGCACGATCCCTCTCTGCGCTGCTCGCGTGCGCTGCCTCTGCGCTGAAATCTATGAATTACCCTCTAATTGTCTCTCCTGAGCCTATACTTATTTTTCAGAAGCAGAAACTCAAATGAAGAAATTGAAAATACCCCCATGGTTAATGGTAAAAAGGATAATTATTGAGTACAGCAACTGATGAACGACATGATAAATGTGTTTACATGAAGGCAATGCAGTGCAGGTACCATTACTATGGGTTCTCCCTACTTTTGGACTCGTGGTATGGGCTTCAGTATCTGGAAAAGTGAAACCTCAGCAAGTGGTGATACTGCCACCATGATCTCACCCTAAGTGGCTGCAGAAGACAGGAGAAAGATAAAGATCCATGCCCTCAAGGGCATCTAATTCGAAGGACATTGGCAGAGTGGAGCAAAGAAATATTCCTGGGACTGAATGCTCTGGGCACGAGAAATGTTTTGCATTGATGAGCACAATAATAATAATACCAATAATCACTTATTACTTTTAATAGTATGCATTATAATAAGCAATAGTAGTAAAATAAGAAACATGTTCATCAAGGCAAAAGGTTTACTTTTACGCAGTAAGTTCGAAATATGTTTAATTAAAAGTAATTTAAAATCTAAGAAAGCGTGTTTATATTATCAGCAGGAACGGGCCTTTTGGAAATAACTGAGGTTTATTGCTGAAATTTCAAGAACTAACTGCCAGAGAGAAACTTTTATTTTGTATAGCAACATTTTTTTGATGCATTAACGTGGCACACAAGCAGGGAAGTCCACTTGAGGCAGAATCCTCTATTGCTGTGCAATGACACGTAGACAAAATTACGCTGATGATTTATATTTAAAATATTTTCTAGGAACCAACGGGGAGCAAACAAGTATCCCTTAATATTCTACTTTATTAAGTAGAAAACTTTATTCTGGATTTTTCTCATATAAACTATGATTTTGAAAGGACCAGAATTGTATCAATCCCTGCAAATCTTTTAGATACATTGTATACCACACTCGGAAACCCATACATAATTTTCTGCTGTGAAAATCCAAGGAATTAATAAATAACTCATTACTATCAGAGGCAAATATTCCATGTGGAAATATATATGTTAGGACAATCTATTTTCAATATACTTCAATAAAGTTTAATTTATAGGCTCAGTCTGCAGTTTGGTAACATAGCCTGTAAGCAGAGTTCCCCACAAAATACCTTTAATTACAATCTGGGTTTTAATGAATTCTTGGGGCATTTATATAAATGCTCATTATTGTACTATTTCTGGTTGGCCTTTCAAAGACTTTGGACAGGGAGGGGCATCAACCAGCCTTAGGCAACTCTGCCAGGAAATAAGTTACTTTCAGTCTGTCCACCTGCTCCATAATCCCATTCAAGCAATCTGGTTCTGTCTTGGGAAATGCATCTGCATTCAGTCCGCTCTGGTAAAGGCCTACTTAAGGAGATGTCCAATCAACTATTCCACGTGGTAGTCCAATCTGCTTTACTTAGTCAAACTGGCTATCTTCCTTTATTGCTTTATCAAAACTCTCCTGTTTTGCTATGTGTTTGAATTTTAATAACAAGAAAACTCCACCCATGTGACACAGCATTTTTAGATTAGACAGAGAGTGAGCAAGGGTACGTTTACTTATTTAAAACCACTAGGATCCTCCTCTTTGCTAGAATTTGGACCATTGACTTTATGGGGCCGATTCATGGAACAAACGTGCGCCGAAAATCCCAGCGCAAGCAGGCGCAAGGTGGCGCAAGCGTGTGATAGCAAGCGCACGAGCACGCGTGCGATTCAAGGAAGGCGCTGCGCTTGTTTCCCACTGCTTGTGCGCCAAATCCATGCATGGCGCATGCGGACACATACGTCGTCAAACGGTGTGCGCTACGTGCACAGCAAAAGCGCACATAGCGCGGCGCACACAACAAAAGTGGGCGGAACAGTGGGCGTAACACGCGGAATGGGGAATAACACGTGAAAAAGAAGGCATAACTGGGGAAGTACTGCAGGGAACTACACAGAACGCCCACACGCACGCGAACAACCCGTATTCATGGATTCGAATACAGGAAACCCCCGCATAGCAAAAGACGCACACTGACGTCAAAGCGTCCCCCACACGAAGGCATGCAGAAGCGTCCCCGCGCACAGTATAAAAGTGCACGCAAACAACAAACACATATATACATCTACGATGAATGCCCCATTTGTCGCAGCACTGATCGTGGGACACCGCAGGAGGAGGAGAATAGCCAGGGCACGCATTTTTTCACCACGGACAAGCCTTTTTGGGATGCCTGACGACCAGATCTACGGCAGGTATAGGTTTCCACCCCGTATCATCCTAGACCTGGTCAGGAGTGGGAAGATGACCTTACATCCCCCACCCTCTGCTCTCAAGCATTGAGCACCTTGGAGAAGTTGCTCAATGACCTGCATTTTTTGGCCACTGGGTATTTTCAGCGGACTACTGCCATAGTGGGGGGGTCTCACAGGCCACGCAGTCACGCTGCCTATACCAGGTCTTGGCAATCATGACAGCGCGCCCCTCAGTCCGCAGGCACATATACATGCCCAGAACACCCGCAGAAAGGTAGGCCGTTCTCCAGGACTTTTACAGGGGGGCACACTTCCCCAAAGTACTTGGTGCCATAGATTGCACCCATGTGGCCCTACGTCCACCTACGGCCACTGAGCACATCTACCGAAACCGCAAGCACTGGCATTCCATCAACGTACAGGTGGTATGCGATGCAAAGAGAATCATCACCTCTGTCTATGCAAACTACCCAGGCTCCACCCATGACAGTTTCATATACAGAATGTCCACCCTGAGCCGGGCCCTGGAAGCTGGGCAGCATTGCGACACATGGCTCCTAGGTGAGTACAAATGCCCGTGCACATGCATGCCTGTCACACACACACACAAATACACAAACCCCAATAATCACAACCATTGTCACCTCTCCAGGGGACAGTGCCTACCCTCTGAGCAACCACATGATAACGCCAATCCGGAACCCCACCACACCAACCCAGGTAAGATACAACGCCGCCCATATTGCAACCAGGGCCATAGTGGAGCACACATTCAGAGTGCTCAAGTCACGCTTACACTCCCTTGATCGCTCTAGCGGGCAGCTACTCTATGCACCCCCAGTAGTGTGCAGGATCATTGTGGCAGCATGTGTCCTGCACAATGTTGCAACACGGCAGGGCGTACCGTTGGACATGGTGGTGCCCCCACATTCCCAACCACAGGCACAGGTGCTGCACATGGTAGGGGATAGGGCATGTAGCGAGGCAGCCCGGACCCAGCTTGTGGCCACATTTTTATTTTTCACCTAAACTCCCAACCCTGCGGAGTGCACACAGGCCTGGCACATACCAGGTGACAATCGATGATGACAAAGAGACAGTCAACCGTCACAACCTTACCACCCTGAGATAGTTGCCATGGAATTGCCACATTGTGTGCATCCCTAGCTACTTAAACACAAGCAATCCTGTGTGACCAAAAGGCACACATGCAAGGTGTGAATCACACAGACCTGCAAAACAGGCCATGACTATCACTGGTATGTCACTCAAACCCTCCCAAATCACAATATGACATGTCAAGCAATAGCCATACACCAACACAGTACCAATAAGGTACACATTGCCATGTGAAAAATGTAAATTGGCATTAGACAATGATGCCTGACATGGAATCAGATGAAATGACTGACCAACAACCTCCCACCCAAAATAAATCATACCCAAATGCATTCCGAAAGTTGTAGTTGTAACATAACAATGAATGCCTGTCAATATGCACAATGTGCATTGCAAATCAACACTGCAGCTTCTGTGTGCTGTGTCCACCTCCTGCAACACACTGCTCAGTGCACAGCACAGTGAACAGCCATTGTGTGTGATGCACACCCTGAGCATCACATCTAAGCCACAAACTACATCAAAAAGCAAATTAGACATTTACAGGATCCACAATTGTTCATAGAACATGTGCTGCAGGGACACAGTGGGCACCAGAAGGCAAACAGAGTGTACACCTGGACATGGAAGTGTGGTTGTACATGTAGTGGATAATAGTGCGAGTGTGTGGGTCAGTAGGATATGCACTCAACATTTGCATGTGCAATCAAGTGACCATCAGTGTCCTCTACACATCACATGTGAACATTCACCATGTGTATACCCCAGCACGTCAAACCACAGCTATCCCCTCACACCTGAAAGGTAAACACAACACATGAACAGGCATTGATCAGCAGAATACATCATGTACATAGGATACCACAATTACAATGTCAGTTTGCCCATCACACTACAGAGCAAGGCAACTATCAACAACAAAACACCCCCGCCCCTCACAAATCACCACGACCCACTGAACAACTGCACCTGGGTTATTCAGCCTCATCCTTTAATTTCACCTGGCCACAGGATAACCCTTCCCCTTTGTCACCATCTCCCACCTTGTGTGTAAAAAGTTGCCCGCACCCTCAGAGTCCACCTTGATTTGCAAAAGCACCAAATCCAAGAGAACTCAAAGCAGGCCAACACAGAAGCCAAGCAAATAGCCTGCAGGCAGGAAAACAAACCAGAACAGCCTCCAGTAGGATGTGTACCATGTGTGGTACATAACATAGAATAATGCACCACGAACAAATGTGTACTGTCACAGCTCCCGTGTACAGGCGCAGGAGTGGCACGAACCAACCACCCCCACCGTGTCTGGGTGCCTGCAAGGTCAAACTCACACAGACCTCTGAGACCCTGGTGGGGAAGGAGGGTCAGGGATATGCAGTCGGAACAGGCATTGGCATACTGGATAACTGGAATGAGGGGCAGGAGAGGGGAGTAGGATTGACACGGGAAAGTAGGGAATGCACAAAAATGTATGTAGTACTCACATTAACACATACACAATTAGACCAAACTTGTTCATCATGCACATAGCAGCAAATTACTCAAATGGAAGTAAAAGAGAAACTTATCTCTGGGGTGAGTGCTGGCCTCCTGCCTGCGCACTCTCAGTGCCGGTAACAGGAGCAGTTCAATGCTGCAAAGAGAGCCACAGTTAATAATCTGTGCGTGCCCAAAATACACAAACACACCACCAAATATGCCCCAAAGTATCAAACTACTCTACAAACAGACAATCTTGTGTGGATGCTTCGTACCCATATGTAACATTACCCCTGTGATGGTTCATACACAGTCAATGCAGTAAGTCAGGCGCCGCTGGCTGTGTGGCAAATGGAACACAAATGTGTCATGATTCACACAACATGCAATGTTCCCTGGGTAAGCAGACAGACGCATATAGCAAGGTATGACTTCAGAACAAGTCATGTACCACCATGACCAAAATAAAGTAGGCAGTGCATGTTTCAACTTCTACTTGGAAATGAAATGCACTGCAACCGAGTATGTCCCTTGCTGTCTGTCCCTGTGAGCTGCTTCTTTCCATGTCTCGGAACGCTACATGGCTAATACAAGAGCCTCAATTGCCCATGGTGGACCGGAGGGTATGTGCCACTGCCCCTGCAGGTGCCCCACACAACTTTCGATATCAACTAGCCATCAGTCCACTAACACATCTGAGCTGTATTGTGCGCTTCTACACCAATATTTGTCCAAGCACACCGTCAGTGCTGCTACTAAGCATGCATATGCAACTGGCTGGTGGAAGGTTTGCTGTGTTGTGACCCCCCTGTGCTGCTCACCTTGCCTGGAGTCCCTTGAAACACATCAGCAGTTTTCGGATGTATGATCGCAATCCCTGTGCCTCTGCTTGCGCACACATGCACATGTTGGCACCACCAAACGTGTCCAGATTCCAGACGTCCAATGGCCCATGTCTCCTGGCAAAGGTGGTCTGGAGGCTCAACCATCCCACTGCAGAAAGGCCATGAAACACATGATTAATGTTTTAGATTCATCTGTGTGTGTCTCTTCAGGCATTTCATGACTGGACCATGTCAGAGACGTACATCAGAAATCATACCATCAGTCCGTCTTTCACAGCCAAAGTGTGGAACACACTATCTACGGCATGAATTGCAACAAGCACATGTACAGTAAAGATAAGAAACATACTACGCAATGCATAGCAATTAATGTACACATGAATCATGAAACACCCTATCTAGCCAAAGAAGAACAGTGGTCAATTACACCCCAATCATCCCCACTAGGGGTGTCAACACAAGTTCCACAGCAGCAGACATGCCACATATATGACAGTCCAAAGCCCTTGTGTAATAGACTGTTACACTGAACCATCCTTGCGAGCCCATGGATAAGGGAAGCAGGAGTGGCATATGTGAGTCAAGGACCCCAAGCAGCAAACACATACACAAGACAAGCTTGAAGGGCCCAGCTGGAACAGACAGTGGATGCTTCCAAAAGCCACAAAGCACCACACCGTCACATGAAAGCACAATAGACAAGCAATTTTAAACTATATTAACTAATTACACTAACTATGAAAAACCTACATTACCTATATAAACTAACTATCAAACAGAAACTTAACTAACTAAACTAAAAGAAAAATCTAAAATGGCCACAGATGACCCGGGGGGGCACCCAGGAAGGGGGAGGTACAGGGTGCTGCTCAACACCCACATGCGATGATGCTGAGGAAAAAAAAACCTCCATGGGCTCAACGCCTGCACAGCCCAACCTATGTGGGAGATAGATTGTCGTACGAGTCTGGCTCTTGCTGGAAATGAGGACGTGGCACAGGAGCATGACCACACCTAGCCGCAGCTTGCCCCTCGTCGGCAGCAAGTCTGCCGGACGGGTGAGCCTGGTTCTGTGTGGCGATGACACGTATGTCTGCATGCAGAACCTCCCGTGATACACGTGCTTCCTCTTGCAAGGTAGCACGTGTAACACAGAGTTCTTCCTGCAAGGCCTGGCTGGACAACCGCTGCACCTCCCAGCAAGCATGTAGCTCAGCCGAGATGGTACGCTCAAGCTGTGCAAACCTCTCTTCTGCCCACTCCCTCTGGGACATCAGAAGGGCAGTGGATCTGAGGGAAGCATACTCCTCCCTCAGGGCCTCCATGTGTGCCTCTGCGTGAGCAGCAATTGCTTGACGCAGAGACGACATTTCAGCCTGGTGTGCCCTGTCTGAGGCTGCCATGCCCAGCCTGAGCGAGAGGGCCGTGGACCATGCCGCCTGCTGCTGGAGAAGCACCTGCCTAGCAGGGGGAGCACGGATCGGGCCACACGCTCCATGCTCTCAGTGATGTTCTGCATTGCTGCCCCCTGGCGTTCAGCATTGGCAGTCATGTCTTGCTCCCACTCAGTATACAGCGGTTGCGCGCGGCGATCGCGTTGCTGGGCTTGACCCCTGCAGGACCCAAGGACCGGGTGTCCTCGTTGTGTTGGCACCGCCCGCGGCTGCACGACTACATGCCCCCATCGACGTGATGTCCCAGGCACATCAGTGACTGGTGTGGAGGGTGACCCTGCGTCCCGATCCACCACGGGCGGAGGTTCCAAGACTGTCTGACCCCTCAGTGCAGGTGTCACGGACAGAGGAGTGTCCACATCAGAATCACTCACCCCTGACATATGGACCTGATGCTCATCCAACTCGACATGGTCGTCAGAGTGTTCATCAGGGCTGGACTCATAGGCAGCCAGAGACAAGATGGACTGTAGCACTTGGGTTTTTTTTTCGTGGCCTACCACCCCACGACCCCCACTTGTGCTGGGTTGATGTAGTGATAACCACCCTGTGATTGGCATGACAACACCATCCTCCAGCTCCATTGCGTCATCACCTGAAACATAGAGAGGAAAAATGTCACAACTCATGTTAGATGCACACAACACACACATACCCCGACTCCAAACACATCAGGCAGACATGTGACACACAAAATAGAACCTGGCATGCATGCTGGTTCAACTTGAAATTGCTTCTGTGATTGGACCTGTGCAAAGGTGGCAGTTTGCACTGAGGTGGGTCTATGCAGTGCAGCAAATATGTATGTAACTCACTATCTACATGTACAGGGACTTCATGGTGTGTGTCAGAAAATGTGAAGGCAGTGCAAGGTCAACTTCAGGCATCACGTGCAATGTGCATTCAATGGGTAGCATGTCCACAAGAAAACCACCTCTCCCCCAAGTGCAAAAGCAAGGATGCCTAGCATAGTATCAAAAGGCTGACCATAGACCTGTGTATTGACAGACAGTGTTGACTAGCATCAACAGCATCATGTGAGTCAAGTGACAACACAGCAAATGATGATGGGACAGTAAGCAGGACACATGATGAAACCTCTGGAGTACACCCTCATGTGAAGATGACACTACATCAGTTGGACAGAGTCATTGGCCATTAAACAGGCTGAGGCCTGTGACCCATACAGATTGTCAGACCCTAAACATGTGTGCAACACAGTACTGAGCCACAGTTGACATGGGAAGGCGGATGAAATGCCATGCAATGTAGGTCACCCAAGACTTGTATTAAAGTGATCATCCAGTCATGGACACATAGCGGCATGCATGGAATGCACATGGAGCATGAATGGGCACTCATGTCCCTGCGGGGCATCTGACCTCTGCACAGTTCAAGTGAGACACCCTGCATCAAGTACTAAGGATGTACCACACAGCATATGTCTGGCAGATTGGCCGCTGGATGTTAGCATGTACAAAGGAGGCATGAACAGGGAAGTACCCAACTGCAATATTGTAGCAGACCAGTGCTAAGGTGGAATTGGGGTGCAGAGCGGGGGGTTGAGGGGCAAGGAAGCATGCCTACATTGAGTACCCGCTTGCAGGCAGAGGACACATGCACGTCAGTCATACTATGCATAGTCCCTGGGCTGAGAGGAAGGTCACCCCACGCTACATGCAGAAGTGCCAGTGAGCTGGAACATGGACCAGAGGGGCATACTGGTAACCAGCATTTGAATAGGGTGCAATAGTGGTGATGCGGACAGTCCCCGTCTGCTCCACATGTCCACCATCCAGCAGAGTAGACATGCATCAGGGAAACATTGCATTACTTGCACATCAGAACCATGTACACGTGACATGTAGTGGCAGTCATGCACAGCACATCACACAAGTAAAACACACACGTCCTCGACAAACACACATCAACACTCACTGGACTGGGCATCTTTCCCACTCCTTCGACCGATTCAAATGGTAAGAACTCCGCAACGAGTGACTCATGCGGAGTGAGGCCTTCCTCCTCCGGTGCAGGCCCACTGCCAGTCACCAGAGTCAAGTTGTAATTTGAGGCACGCTTAGCCTTAGCGCTGCGTTTGAGGTAATTCCAACGCTTTTTGCACTCTTGCGCCGTGTTCACCTCATGGCCGAATGCACTCACATGTTCCGCAACTTGCTTCCAGTGGGTATCACGGTGGGCAGCCGTAGTCTGACAATTAGCACCCACTAGCATGTCACGGATGTGGTCCCTCACGTAGTCGACAAGGAAGTCCAGTTCCCGTTTGCAGAAAGGCTTCTTCCTCGACGTGCCGGAGGTTGTGGCAGTGTGTGGGGTCCCAGCCTGTGCTGCAGGTGCAACCTTCCTCCTCTTGGATTGTGGCGCAGACCCAAGCTGGCTAATGCCGCCCTGATCAGTATGGCCAGTGGGTTTGGTGGATTGAGGCAAGGGAGTGGCAGGTGGAGGGACGACCAAAGGCCTGACTTGTGTCAGTGGCAGCTGGGTGCCCTCTAATGGACCCTGCGCAGCAACATCCGCTGTGGCAGGGTCATTGACCGCAACTGTCCTAGTTGGCAGACTCACAACCGGGGTGTTGTTGGGTGCATCTGCCCATGCACTTGCCAACACCCGGCTGTTCGGGGCAGCAGATGACATAACTGCCCCAGGGACACGTGTCTTGGTCAGGGCAGCCCTGCGTGCCCCTGCGGTTTCCCTCCTGGCCTGTTGGAAATCTTCCAAGGGCTCTTCAAGTGCCAACGCAGCCTGCGCTGGCAGACCCTGAGCTTGGGTGTTGGGGTCCACAGCTGCACCTGCAGCTACCACTACCCTTGGGCTCGTGGCAGTCGATGAAATGGACTGCCGGGTCACACAGGTGCCAGTGCCAGATGCAGAAGCTGCATCTCCCAGAACCACAGGGGGTGGTGGCATGACTGCACCAACACATGGCACAACATCGTGCTCAAGTGGCGCACCCCTGCCTCTTTTCCCTCTGCGGCCACCCTGGACACCCTGGAGTCCCCCTACTCCCTGGTCACCCGGCCATGTCCCCGACCACGCCCACCACGAGGAGGACACCCAGCTGAGGCGCCCCTCACCTTTGGTGGCCTCCCAACCATGGCACAGATGTAGTAGTGCCGGCACAGATGGAGTAGTGCCAATGGAGGTGTACACCACAATTGACCTGGGCAATTGGGGTCAAGGGGGTGGGATGCAAGATGTTAACAGCCCCCCTGCACCTGCAAGGCTGTATGTGACCCCGGTGATGCAGTGACGGATCGCGCAACACTCAGGCACCCCAAAACTGCAGTAAAACAGTGCACGAAACCCTGCAGCCTACGTGTGTGGAATCAACCTCCCGCAGTACGCGGTGGCACCCAGTAACACGAAAAACGCGTACGCGTGGGACACGCAGGCTACTATGACCTTGAAAATGGGTGCGATACACAGGGGCACCCGCAGTGGGAAAAATAGCGTGCGCGACTCACCGTCTGACTAGCGCGATGCAGAAAAACACGCCTAGCCAATATCCACGCCAAAAGAAGAGATACGTCCTTGATAGCTGTGAAGTTGTGATGGCGCGCGAAACAACACGAAGCAGCCACACACATCGGTCTCCATGAAAGGCACGTACAGCGAACTGCTGGCCCCGCTCACCTTTAACCTGTGCTGAGGGGAACGCCCACGCGCGTCACGTCACTTACGTGTGTAGGCCCTTTCCTCGGATAACATGCATTCACGCTCGGACGTGCAGTTTATTCACGCGCGCTGAACCACTATGCCCACGTCACGAGGGAAAAGCCAGCGTGAGTCACGTCACAGAAGCGCTTACGCGCTAAGGGCCTTTGGTCCAATGAAACCGGGTACGTGTGCTGACGCGCTTACGCGCAAAGGGCCTTTCCTCGAATTACACGCTGACGTGCAAGATTTTCACATGCTAAATCACTCCGTATCAAGCTGGCCATGCAACAACACACGGAAGACCACGCTCCTGCCCAGAAAGCCGAATTACTGCCTCCCTGAGCACGCTCCCACCTGCCATCTGCTGCTGCCTGACTGCCTGCTGCCCACGTGCCCTGCTATTTGCTGCCTGCATGTCAACCAGGGGTGCAGTTGCTGTGACCATCCCTGCTGGAACCGAAGACTCCCGACTGGGATACCATCGCTCCACATCCCAGCCCCAGGACCCAGTTGCCCACCCACTCCTGCCTCTGGGGTTGCCATGTCGGGCACAACACCATCTGGCACCACTGGCAACCCCCAGCCAGAGAGGCAGAGGGCCACCAGCTTCAGTGCCAGGGAAGTTGGTGTCCTGGTGGAGCAAGTCCTGGGGCAGTATGATGCCCTCTTTGGAAGTTTGCAAGCCAACAATGAAGGACGGACCAGGATCTGGATGGACATCGTGACTGCCATCAACACAGAGGGGGTGGCAGTCCGCGACTTACAACATGTCAAGAAGCGCTGGGAGGACTTCAGGTCCAGGACCCTCAACAAGGCCAGGCGCCTCTTGAAGGCAGCGGATGCCAAGGGACGCCGGGGCCACCTGTCCGACCACCAGATGAGGGTCCTGGAACACATATGCCCAGTGCTCCACGTCCAGGTCCTTGAGAGGCAGATGCGCCTGGAGTCGAGCGGTAAGTGTACATGCATACTGATTGGACGCTTTGCGTGTGGTGGTGTGCCAGTAGTGTGCAGGTTGCACATGTGTTTTCGTAGGGCCATGTAGGGATGTGTATGAACAGGGGCGTGAGGCTGCCACATGTGAGTCCTCTTAGGTGTGAGACACATCGATGGTGTATGTGTTGGTAAGCATGCTCTGCAAATGCAGGTGTGGGAGCACACATGTTTGAATTTCTGTGTATGTACGTTGGCATGGTTGTGGTGTCACACATGGATGGTGGATCCTGCTGCATGTATCTGCACTGTGTACATGTGCATGTGTGTGTATTTGACAAGTGTGCAACTGTGATGCAACATGGATGCACGTGACACTGATATGTAGAAGGCTGGATGCCAGATGTGACATGTATGGCGATCGCATCACTGCGACAGTTGGAGGAGATGTTGACATGCATGTAAGTGTGGTGGCGTGTGTGTATGTCTAGTGCACTCCCTGTGTTTCATGTGATGTCAGGCTCACCTTCGGCTGTTCATGCTGTTGTATGTGTATGGATGTTGCTGCCTGGTGCAATATTGCTGTGGAAATGCTCATGTGTGTGAGTTGAAATTACATGTGTGTCGTGGAGTGTGATGCCATGTCTGAAGTTTGACACTGCCACTCATGTGCAACTGTCATGTGTGTATCAGTCCATTGTACAGTGCCCTGATGTCTGTGTTTTATCTCTCCCTGTCTGCAGCGTCAACTGATGAAGAGGGCGGAGAGGGTGCTGCGGAGCACAGCGGCAGGGATCGCACCACCAGCCGGAGACGCAAGGCTCGGCTGCCCTCCCAGATTGTCATCTCGTCAGGGAGTGAGGAGTCTGGTGCCGCATCCCAGGCTGCAGCTGCCGAGGGTAGGTCCAAGAGGCAGAGGTCAGAGGTGGACTCCTCGGCAGCAGAAGGGGCAGCTGAGACCCCACAGGGTCCAACGGAGGACAATGGCACGGAGTCATCCAGGTTGGTGGGGGGTTTGGTGGAGGAGGAGGCCGCGGAAGGGACACACACGGGGTCTGGAGGTGGGGATTCCACTGGTGCTAGTGGTGCAGTGCAGGGACAGGAGGCAGCACAGGCGCGGAGGTGCCTGTGTGTAATCCTGTCCCTGATCCTGTCACTCTATCATCTGGCACCAGCAGGGATGCCTATGTCCAGACCCGTTTTCAGGGAGGGGATGAGCGCACAACAACTGGCCTTCCTCTCCCTGCAGACGTGGTTATCCGGGACCGTGTTGAGCCTGTCCTGAGTGGGATAGCATTGCGTCAACGGGGCATGCGAGGTGACCTGCAGTCTTTTCGTGAAGAGACTGCATGTCGTCTCGCATGCCTCTTTGACCACGTTGACCTACTGGGATGGGTCACCGGTGCTGGATTCCTCCGTGTGCTGGGCCTTCTTACAACCCCCTCTTCACCTGTACCCCCTACGCACCAGTCGTCCTCCCTGCCATCTTCCCACCCATGTATCACCTGGGTACCCTGTGGAGCTGCCCCTGACCCAACGGCCAGGTTGGTGGAGGACACATCCCTGCCACAGTCGGGAGTCGGACGTCCAGCGTGGGTGGCCACCACGACAACTGCACCCCAGCCGGAGGAGGACATGCAGGCAGCAGAGCCAGGACGCAGGCACAGCAGCAGCAACATGGTGGGAGCAATGATGGCTCGGGCCTTCAACATTGGAGGGGCAGGCATCGGCCATAGGGCAGGAGGACCCCGGATTTCAAGTGTCTTCCGTGTGGCAGCGGTTGGGCCACGCCATAGATGCGGAGCGGCAGCGGGCGGAAGAGGCACGGCTCACAATGGTCAGGGGGGAGAACTCCATGCGGAGGGCCCTAAGCCGGGCCGAGTGCGTCGAGGCAATTCGCAGGGAGTTGGAGGTGAACATGTCGTTGTCCCTGCGAACCCTCAGGGCCATGGAAGAGGACCGCCTCCAGGACATTGAGAGGAAGTTCGACGATGCCCTGGCCCGAGACATCAAAAAGTGAGCCGTCGGACTAGTCCGCTGCCATTTTAAATAGTTAGATAGTGTTAGGTTTCCTTTCTGTTTTTGTTTATTTTGGGCCGCTTGGACAATGCACCACATTTTTGTATATAGTTCATTATTAGGTAGGGTTTTTGTAGGTTTCATTTCAATTTTTGGGCTCATGGACCCTGGATTGGTGATTTGTATATAGTTGAACAGTGGATGTTTCTCGTTTCAATTTTAATTTCACCATGGCGCAATGGATCTCATATATTTTTTTTCCCTTGGATTTGCTTTGTTGGGCTGAGACTTTGGACACATTTTCATTTGGATTTCTTTGGATTCTGATTTCATATTTTTAATTTTTTTCCGGACATGCTGCATTTTATTTCTTATTCCCATTATTGAGTTTTTTTTTTCATTACATTCATGTTGTGTTCAATACATTTTTGTTTCATACTTCGATGTGTGGTATTTTCTCATTGGTTTCATGCATGTCATGATGTGGGTTTTCACATTCACTTGCACCCATTGTGTGTGTGTGACGGACATGTGGTCATGTACATACTTGGCATTCGGGTTGTATCATGTAATGGCCATTTCTCTGTGGGTGGATGCAATACTTGTTTGGGTCTTTGGGCTGGGGTGTGATGTGGGTGGCCATGAGGCCCATGATTGAGGATCGTCATGACTTGGGTGCTGGGGGACATGAGTGGGACACGAGTGGGGGCCTGCTGGCAGGTGCCCCTGACTGCTGGGGGGTGAGGGTGCTGGGGGACATGAGTGGGGGCCTGCTGGCAGGTGCCCCTGACTGCTGGGGGGTGGGGGTGCTGGGGACATGAGTGGGGCCTGCTGGCAGGTGCCCCTGACTGCTGGGGGGTGGGGGTGCTGGGGGACATGTGTGGGACTTGAGTGGGGGCCTGCTGGCAGGTGCCCCTGACTGCTGGGGCGTGAGGGTGCTGGGGGACATGAGTGGGGGCCTGCTGGCAGGCGCTCCTGACTGCTGGGGGGTGGGGGTGCTGGGGGACATGAGTAGGGGCCTGCTGGGGTGTGGGGGTGCTGGGGGACATGTGTGGGACATGAGTGGGGGCCTTCTGGCAGGTGCCCCTGACTGCTGGGGGGTGGGGGTGCTGGGGGACATGAGTGGGGGCCTGCTGGCAGGTGCCCCTGACTGCTGGGGGGTGGGGGTGCTGGGGGACATGAGTGGGGGCCTGCTGGCAGGTGCCCCTCACTGCTGGGGTTTGGGGGTGCTGGGGGACATGAGTTGGTGATCACTAGTGCAAGGTGACATGTGGCTTGGCTGGGGGGCATGCCCATGGTGGATGGGCTGCCTGCGGGACATGACCAGGGGTGCAAGGTAGTCCCCTGTGGTGTGGGCTGCCTGCAGGGGCCGTGGAGGGTGTAGAGGGAACACCTGGGAGGATCCACACTGCCAATTCACGTGTAGGACTCCCCGCACACCCCCGAAATTCACGTACCCCGCTCTGACAGCAAAATCGCATGTGAAACTTCCCGCGAAGCCCAGTTATTGACGTACCCCACTCACACAGGGCATTTCGCATGTGAAACTTCCCGTGCACCCCCGAAATTCACATACCCCGCTCTGACAGCAAAATCGCATGTGAAACTTCCCGCGAAGCCCAGTTATTCACGTACCCCACTCGCACAGGGCCTATCGCATGTAAAACTTCCCACGCACCCCAGGAATACACGTACCCCACTTGCACAGGGCATTTCGCGTGTGAAACTTCCCGCGCACCCCCCGAAATACACGTTCCCCTCTCCAATTGCGTGTGAAACTTCCCGCGCACCCCAGGAATACATGTACCCCACTCGCACAGGGCCTATCGCGTGTGAAACTTCCCACACACCGCAGGAATACACGTACCCCACTCGCACAGGGCATTTCACGTGTGAAACTTCCCACGCACCACCGAAATACACGTTCCCCTCTCCAATTGCTTGTGAAACTTCCCGCACACCCCAGGAATACACGTACCCCACTCACACAGGGCCTATCGCATGTGAAACTTCCTGCGCACCCCAGGAATACACATACCCCACTCGCACAGGGCATTTTGCGTGTGAAACTTCCCGCGAACCCCTGTTATACACGTACCCCACTCCAATCGTATGTGACACTCCCCGTGCAGTGGGGTACGTGTATTCGAAGGGGTGCGCGGGGAGTTTTACAGGCGTTTTCGTGGTTGGGGGCCTGTGCGCTATGTATAGGATTTGTGCGCTGGTGCATGGCGCACGGGCAGGGGTTGGGGCGTAACTGGCGCTGCTGCAGGGTTGCTGCGCCACTCTGCGCCACGGCTGGTTTTGGAAGCTAAAATCCATGAATACGCTGTGCACAGAAATGGATTTTAGCGCATGCGGCTGGCGCAGAAAATCACACGCGCACACTGTGCACCAGCCTCGTGCACCACTTGTGCGCTGAATTCTATGAATTACCCCCATAATGTCAATTTCTTTTGTTGAGGATTGGGATAGACGTTTGTCAATTTCCTGCTTAATTGGAGAAAGGGAGTTGTCCCTTTGGTGTTTAAGTGGGCTGTTGTACATATTTATCAGATATAGGGATTGGCCATGTGGGGTGGATTAGCTCGAACAATTTGAATGAAGGCAGTGGTATTTCTTGACCATTGTATTACCTTACATTGCAGCGATTTCTTAAAAATGCAGCATTTCCTCCATAATATCGCCCCCTGGACTTTTTTTGCTCTTATTTGATATGCTAAATAGCCATTCAACAACAGATCCTCTCCCTCCCATATATCTATTTCCTCTAATGACGTGAGTTTTTCATACCGGTTCTCAGTGAATATTTCCCAATAGTATCTATGTGAATACTGTGGAAAAGAATACCAGTGCCAAAAATGTTTATTAGCCCACCCCCTTACTCTCAGGGTTTTTTACCCTAACCCGCCCACCCCACATTTAATTGCGTTAACATGCGCAGTATACAATTCAGCATTTTCAGCTTCTGCGTTTTATGCAGCGCAGTATTGGTTGATATACAGATATTATTGTCAGGATCTGGGAATTGTGATCAGAATTGCCCCACCTGTATACAAGTTCATGGATGGAGTTCTGCATCTCTCATGAATCTAGAAAAACACTGACCATTATAGTGAGTACACTAGAAAGAATGGCAACACCCTGCTTAACCTCTCTACTAAAATGCCCAATGTCCCCTGGATAAGTAATTTTGAGTTAGCTACTAGATGCCCATCTCCCCAGTCCATGATTGTGTCTGCAATGTCCGATAGAGCACTGGTTCGTGTCACCCTCTGACTGTTTAGGATAGACTTGGTCACTGCGTTGTCCATGCATACCAGGACTCTTAAACCATCCAGGAAACTTAAGAAGGCAGTAATGGCTTTGACAAATCCGTGAAGTTCCTTATAATTGGATGACTATTCCCCTCTGAAAGACTAAAATGGCACTGAGTTTTTTTCCTTTCCACAGGTGCGCCCTTAACTGACCTCAAAGGCATGGGTTCTGATGATGTATTGATGGGAAGCGTCTAGCAGCGTTCTCTCTGGAGATTGACTGGATTCAACTCCAAGCAAGATTGTGGACAAGTGAAGGAGTCACCTTGATCTGGGCCTTGTAAATCCTGATGATGATCTCCAGTGCCGTGGGTCATGATTTAGCAGCACCTTCATATGGAATCCTGGCGAGGAAAGCAGAAAGAAAGTGGTGCCAATTCCCACTGGAGCATAAACTAACCCCTGCCTAGTTAGGACTGTAGCTGAAGGAGGGCTGAAGCCTGATCTTCAGCTCTACGGCCCTCTCTGCTGGGAAAATAAGAACTCTGTAATATGTGTGCAAATTCAGGCTCAAGTAAACTTAAGGTCCATGGGGGCCGGTACTAGATAGGCTTCCTCTTGTTCATCAAGAACCCCAGTTGTTGTTGGAGCTGACATGTCCTGGCTGAATCCTCACAGGTTGTTTCACTTGTTGGGGAATGAATGAACTTCGAGGTAGGGGGTTAAACCTGTTTGCCTTGTGGATAAAACAACTATACAATGGGGGCATAACTTTGGTGAAGAACATTGGGGTGGTTGTTAGGCCAAAAGGCAGAATGCTGAACTGATAATGTGGACCTGCAATGGCGATATGTAGATATCTTGGGGGATTTACATGGATTGGATCAGTGCAACTTCAGATTAATCAGTTACAAGGTGACCATCTAACATCCTCCTGATGATTTTGAGATGATGAAGACCATAAATCAGAACCCTTCCCCTGGCTCCTTCCTGGGAACTGGACTAACAGTATTTTTTGCAGGGAGGTTCTGGATGTTGTTGAAGAATGCCAAGGAATTCTCCTTGTTCCCTGATAGTGACATGTATATAACTCCAGAATGAGCAAGGAGCTGGGGGAAGGGTTCTGATGGTCTTCCCCATCTCAGGAGGATGCGAGATGGTCACCTTGCAACTGATTTCTTAAACAGATGCCTCTGCTAGAGGAGTGATATCCCATGGTCTACCCTGAGCATGTTTTAAGTCGCTTGCCGCTTTGGCTTAAGCTTAGTACAATTCAGAAGAAGAAAAGTTGTTTTGGGAACGGTGCACGTTTTTTATTCATATGTATTTTTGGTACTCCTCAAACTTTCAAGCTCCAGACCGTGATGCACGACATTACCTTGCTCCACGGCTAGCACTTTGCCCTGAGCTTCCTGCCACTGCCCCCAGATTAAAGTGCAGTAGTTGCCATCTCTCATGCATTATGCGAGAATTAAAGGGGGTGCACGCAGCATATATCTCCCTTCCTAGCCGGCAAAGGTAAAATAGCTAGAGCTTGGTTCCTAAAAAAAAGTTTCCTTGCTTGTGTGCTCAAGCTTCCCATGTGGGCTGGATAAATGGGGATCATTGCGTATAGAGCGGATTTAATGCTCCTGTAATGTGTGCTTCCTATGTCCAAATCATGCTGATCCAGACCTGCACACAAGATGTAGATTGCATGTCCCGGGGCATTGCAGGAAACATGTCAAGGGAGCTGTGAGTGAATCCTTCATTCGCAAAGGGGTGCCCTCACAAACGAATACTGTCATGGCATCTTTCCATGTGCCAGCTCTGTGGGGTGCAGGCTGGGACCAAGGGAGGCAGACAGGGCATATGTAACCACTGCATCGTTTGCAGTGATCCCATAAGGTAAGGGTATGCTAGGCATGCATGTTTCTATTCAGTTCAACGTTTCCACCACTAAATTAGGGCTCGAAATGTAAAACATGTAATTTCAGTGACGGCCTTTGAAGTCCTAACACCTGAAATATGCTGCCATTTAAATCAGGCCCTCAGCCCTCAACTAACCTGGATGCTGGGAAGCAACGCGCTCAGGGGGTTTTGGAGAGTGCACCGACACTTACACGTGCACTGATGCCCAGGCTGCCCGCCAGCAGCATAACCAGTGGACCCAAATGCAGGCAGGGTAGTAACATGACCTGGGTGACAATGCGTCCCATGCTTCGCCCCACCCAGGTAGTACACGAAACATTGGGTAGGTGTTGGCAATAAAAGGCAGTGGGATTTTATTGCACAGTTTTGGTCATAACAAACATACTCGTAATTAGGGTAACCATAATATGCTGCACTTTTGGGCATCGGGTTCCGAGGTTACCCCCTATGGCCCGTGCCGCCATTCTTGTCCCACGACAGTGTGGTCACCGTACAGTGACCTATCGTCTTTCTCTTTCTTCTTGTCCTTTTTCTAGGGTGGAAAGGTTCTGGGAAAAAGAAGAGACTCTGAGAGCACATAGTACTCTTTGGTTTGGGTCCCTGTGCAGGGACCACATAATGGTTCGCCTGGGT